>NC_136489.1:112724190-112739190 GCF_053919585.1 Euprymna scolopes | reverse complement strand
TTAAATATATCATCAATATAAATCAACTTTAAATAACAATCTTAAATAGAACACTTTAAACAATTCTCTCGCTATAAACGGTTACTAACATACAGCTATGTAGTAAAATCGATTTTCCTTAATATAATATGCAAATGAGATTACCTATTGAGCGTATATTTTGTACGAATCATACTATGTATAGAAATGTATAAAATAAAGTTTATGCAAGTAAATTTCAGTATAAAAATTAATTAGGAAAGTAATAAACCGTTTGAATTATTAATCAAATTGTGAGTAAACATACTAACAGACATATTAACAAATAAACAGAGAGGAACACGAATTTATATATATATATATATATATATATAGATAGATGCTAAATGAAAGATGAGGAATAAATGTTAAAACTTTATTATATCATCAAAACAATAAGGAAAAATTAAGAGGAAAATTAAGATAAAAACCTTCTTTAGGCCATGACATTTCGAAGCTGAATGCTTTTCATTATTGCACTGACTTTTAATTACTATTTACCATATTATCATATTCCTTCATTCTGATTTCATATCTAAATGTCATTAAGCCATTTTTTTTCTATATTTGCATTTTGTATAATTCTGGCCCTTTAAATAAATCCTATTTAAAAGTTACAAATGAAATATAATATTTTATAGTTTAAAATAATTATTTTTTGGCCCTGTCGGTGGGGCATTAGAATACGCCGACTGCCCCCCTGCAGAGGGTAAAAGTCCTTAATGACCTTAAACTATATCCAGTGGTGAGGCCCCAGCTTGTGGGCTTTGGGGAGTGTGGAGCCACCCTTTAATTACCATTGCTCCCAGGTCCACTCTGTCCCGGAGTGGTAGTACTTGTTAGGGTCCCAACTATGGGTTAAATAGAAACCGACGTAAAAACAACAAAAATATTCTATTAAAAAAATTTTTCTTCAAAATCTTTGGATTCGGCATTAAATAACCCGAAAAGGGTTGATATGCCGTAAAACAAAAACAACCAACCAAAATAATTATTTTCAAAAAAATATATTTTTTTTTCATAAATACAAATCTTGTTTAGAATATTATCAATTGGATAGTATGCAGTTTTATATGACATTTCTTTTTATTTTGTGAAAAATATAAATTTCTTGAATTAAATAAAAAAAACAAACTATTTAATTGTAATAGTCATTTTAGATTATTTTTATATGTATGAATTTGATTTTTGGTGCTTGTTTAAACAGAGTCGACAGCCCGATTTAAAAAAATATGTTTTTAAGTAAAAACAACAGTACTTACTTAATGGTCACGTCGAAATTAGTAATATATTCAAAAATTAGGAAAATTCATTGATTAGAAAATTATTTATACTTAATTTTTACGGAAAATTAGGGGAAATTTCATTTTCCCTAGATGTGAACACATTGAAGTTTGCGAATACAGGGGACATACTTATCTCCCTTTTCGACACTTTAATGGCTGACGTTATTTTTTTTACTATGGGATAGACTTTTTTTTTTTTTTTTTTTTTACTAAAAACACAGTAGCAGTAGCAGTATCAGAATTTTTGTAGGAATTTTTGACACCCCTAACACGAAACTGCGAATACAATATAAAAATCTCGTAATTTCTCTGTTAAAAGTGGGTTATTTATTTTCTTTATGGATTATACTTCCAAAATAAACTATTACAGTTGTTTTAAAAGTAATAAAAATATTTTTATTTTTTTTTTAAAACAGTAATGAATTTTCCGAACTCAATATTTTTCAATTTTTAAACTCAATATTTTAAAATTTTTAAATTTTAAAAATCTATCAAAATTTTTCTATTGATTCTATTTTTACGATATTTTCAGGGTCAATGTGAAATTTTATGTTCTTTCCAATAAACCGAATATAATATTTTAGACAAACGTTTTTTTTAAATTCACGCCCCCCCATTTTCACGCCCCCCCCATTTTGAAATGTCTATTAAAAAGTAAATAATTAATTTATGTTTAATAGGTTTATATATCACAAATTGAAGAGAAAAGGTCAATAAATAATATATTCAAATTTAAAACAAAAAAAAAAAAATCAGTTTTTTAGAAATTTACCTGTAAAGTCCGAAGTTTAAAACCTTATTTTATAAGAACACATTTTTTCTTTTTGTCTTTTTTTTTTTTTTTTTAATGAAACCTTGGTCCTTGCTCCTTTAATTGAAAAAAAAAATTAGGGCTTGAATTACATTTTTCGAGGAGTTATAAGCTTAGAAAGATAGGGGGTCGAATAATTTACGCCTCTCATTTTGAAATGTCTATTAAAAAGTAAATAATTAATTTATGTTTAATAGGTTTATATATCACAAATTGAAGAGAAAAGGTCAATAAATAATATATTCAAATTTAAAACAAAAAAAAAAATCAGTTTTTTAGAAATTTACCTGTAAAGTCCGAAGTTTAAAACCTTTTAAAAAAAAAAAAAACACATTGTTTTGTTTTGTTTTTTTTTTTAAATAAAACCTTGGTCCTTACTCCTTTAATTGAAAAAAAAAATTAGGGCTTGAATTACATTTTTCGAGGAGTTATAAGCTTGGAAAGATGGGGTGGAATTATTCACTATTTTCACGAAATTTCTGACACTGCTACAGTAGCAGTTGTTCAACTCCATGATTTTCCGTAATTTTTGGATATAGTACTATTTTCGACATGACTGTTAAGTAAGTACTATTTTTTTTTCGTAAAACCACATGCTTAAAAAAAAAAAAAGGAATCGATCTGTTAGTTGTATCTGAATAAACACCATTTTTTAAAAGATGCAATTATGTATCTTTCCCTTCTGCTAGTAGAACTCTTCCGGAAATGAAAACAAAAAGCATTTCCGGCGAATAAAAGAAGTGCACTTGTGCCGTATCTTTTTTTTCAAGTTAAAAGAAAAATATATAAATATAGACAATAAAATAATCCTAAATATTTCATCAGATAACTTCGAGACATGACTTTGTAACTCTATAGAAAGTTAGATACGCGTATATGTTTATGTAACTGTTTGTATAGGATTAATTCCTAAACTAATTAACCGATCATCATGAATTCTGAAGCACAGCTAATAGTCGTGCAGGGTTCAAATGTAGGCTACATTTAGTTTTATGAAAATGAGATATAAGGTGGGAGGGGGTTGGAAGTCTTCATAAAAATTCAAACGCCTCATCTAAGGGGCTATAATATGAACACAATCACCCTTCCATTTGAAAATTAAAATCTTTCAGATTTGTATTAAAATTTTTACGCCAATTTCAATGTTTTCTTAAAACCTCTTAGTGAATTATTGGCACTTCTGCATTACACGGACGGCGCCATTGTTAAGGGGCGATAACTCCAACTTCTCCTTGGTCAAATAATACGGCAAATAAATAACAAACAATTTTTTTTTTGTCGCTTCTATACTATTAGGACGAGATCTTGTAGTCGGTAAAGGAGTTTTCATATACCCCCCCCAAAAAAAAACAATGGTTTCAACTGATTGTTTTAGTTAATTCTAGGCACCGCCAAAACTGGGGGGGCAGGTCAGTACTTTTTGACGGACCGTCTTTTTAAAAATCTACCAAAAATCAGGTAATTATCCGATCAATACGAAATTTTCAGCGATTATTAGGAGAAGAATGAACTTTATAACAGTGTACTTATTTTTCATAAACGATATTTATATATATATTTTTTTTTGCTTACAAACCCCCCCCCTTGTTTTGAAGTGGGAACAAATATGCTTAAAATAATCATTTGAAACTGAACAAAACATATTGTGTTGTTGTAAGGGACAGAATTATAGATTAAAAAAAAAAAAAAAAAAAAAATTGTTTGCATACCTTATTTTGACGTCTGAATATCAGAACTTCGATTGTGTTTAATTATCCCGCTTTTGAGTTTTGAAGTGTGAAATTCGGTGAATATGTTAAGTAAAATAATTAATTTAAGTTAAGCAAAACAAAAAAAAAAATTTTTTATATTTATACGAAAAAAGCCATTTTAAAATTTTTGATAAATAAATTAACAATTTTTTTTTAGCGAGCCGAATAATGCATGACCATTATTAAACAGAGCATGCTTTGAATAATCGATACAAAAAAAAAAAAATTCGATAAATATTGTGCCCTTTGTGTTAAAAATAGCATCATTTTTTTCGATCTCGTTTGAAAACGTTTGCCGCCTTTCGACTACGGTGGACCAAAAGCGCTGAAATAATTTTTTTTTATTCTGCTTTAAATTGCCCCCTCCCCCCATTTTGGGGAGCCTGGCCCCCACACACATACACATTAAAAACCAAACTCATACAAATGGTCACCCATCTGGTACTGGCCAGCCTCAGCTTAATAATACATTGAAATTTTCGTCACTGAAAAATAAGTTTTTTTGGCCTGTTTAGTCTTCCATAGTTTTCGTCTCATCGAAAGAAAACGTAAATAGAGTCGATCTGAACTCTTCGGCGACGCGAAATATCTGGTTACATATATGAATAAGTGGAATTATTTGAAATTCAGGTACTTATATTATAATATTTTTGCATATTCTCTTAGAAAATCATCCTAAATCTTAGTTAGACAATAAATGAATAAATAAATTATTTCAAAAACCCTTTTTTTTAAATATTTAAGTACGTTTTTTGTGCAAGACAAAAAATAACAATTGTTAACTTTTGGGGAAAATTTAACATTTAAAATTGAATTAAAAATAGTAGAAAAAGTTTTACATTATTCTGTTTTCTATATGATAAAATTCAGGGTTTTATCTTTCTGGAAAAAAAAAAGTTACTCAGAAATAATGGATTTTAATAAATGTAATTTAGTTTTAAAAAACAACAACAACTTGATTTTGCGGCCATTTTTGGCGGTGCCTAGTTAATTCTAATAAATTACAATGGTAGTTTCAAAATTATGCAGTCGAAATTACCTGAATATTACTGAATTATAAAAAAAACCAACTTTAATCGTGCTAGCAGGTGGAAAATTGCGGCTATTTTATTTAAATCGAAACAGAAAATTACCTCCATTTTGAACTCTCCTGTGTTTTACGATTATTTTCTTTAAATACTATTTTCTATTTTCTTTAATAAATAATTTTTTACCTGATCGATTTTCGTAAATTTGGATATAAGCATCTTAAAAATAGGAGGAATACGTAGATACTGTTTTTTATGTGGAATTCAGTTTTACAATTTCCGAAATTTCGTTCCAATAGTGTAGAAGCGTTCGTTTTTTCTTTTTTTGTTTTTTTTCTAACACAAAAATATTTGAAAACCAAAACGTTTATTGTATAAAAATGTAGCAATATATAATTATAAAAGCATTTATTGAAAATCTGCGGAAGAAAATATAATTTTAATAAAACAATTTTTGAATAAAAGCAACATTGGATTTTTTTTCTCCGAAACATTTTTTTGAATTAAAGTAAAATTGTTTTTTTTTTCCGAACAATTTTGTACTTTTTTTTTTTTTTTTTGCGCTTCTACACTATCAAAACGAAAATTTGTAGTCGATAAACGGGGTTTTCAGATAAAAAAAAAAAAAACAATGATTTCTACTGTTTTTTTTTTTTTTAAATTCTAACAAATTACAACGCTGGCTTCCAAATTATGCAGTCGAAATTACCTCACTATGACTGAATTATTAAAAAACAAAAAACAATTTTAATCGTGTTAGCAGGTGAAAAGTTGCGGCCATCTTGTTTTTATAAAATGAATCTAAGCGGAAAATTACCTCCCTTTTAAACTCTCCTGCGTCTTACATAAGCAAATACGACCGTTTTCTTGAAATTCTATTTTCTATTTTCTTTAATAAATAATTTTCTACCTCATCGATTTTCGTAATTTTCGGATACAATCATCTTAAAAATACGAGGAATACGTAGATGCCATTGTTTTCATGTGAAATTCAGAATTGCGATTTCCGAAATTTTGTTCCAATAGTGTAGAAGCGCCGATTTTTTTTTTTCAGAAACATTTATTGAGTTAAAGTAAAATTGTTACTGCAAGAAAGTAGAGATTCATTTTTTTTGTGACACCTGTTGAAGGGTCAACACTATATTATAGTTTTAATTTTTCAAATTAATAAACAATTTGAATTGAGAGAAGCGCCACCTGCGTAAAAATGGGGGAGGGTTGTATTACTATACACATAGATTCGAAAAAGTTGTCAAAAAATAAATATATAACAAATAAATGTTATCAAAGGCAAGATAAGTTACTTTTCTGCCTGACTGGATAATTTTTTAGTGTTTTTATTTAATGCAACATGTTTATTCAGTTCGAAAAATATAAAGTGCTTACCGATGTATTTGAAAATCACAAATGGCGCTGGACTTTCTGTTGAACATGGCAAGTTAGGGAAAATGAGTTAAAAATTTAAAAAAGCTATACAAAATACTGTTAGAAACTTGCTCAATATATGTTACTGTTATACCGTCCTTCCTTGAACAGAGGAATTTACACCGATTAGCACTATAAATAGCGCTAGTAATTCCAACACCGGTGAGAGAGATGCGACTGCACTTCAACTGCTAGCCGAGTGCCCAGCAGATATACACGCTTTCCTATCTTTATACATTATAGTTAATACACTTGTTCTTTAACTGAACCTCGACTTGATTGTTCTTATTTTCACTGTTGTTCCACGACACAACAGTTACCATGACATAGGCTGACATATATTCGGTGGGGTTTTAACAGTATTTTGTTATTCTTAACTCATTTTACCAAATTTACCGTGTTCAACAGAGAGTCCGGCGCCATTTGTAATTTTCAAATACATAAGTAAACACTGTATGTTTTTCGAGCTGAATAAACACGTTACATTAAATAAAAAACACTAAAAAAAATATCCAGTTAGGTAGAAGAGTGACTTATCTTGCCTTGGATAGCATTTATTTGTTATATATTTGTTTTTGACAACTTTTTCGAATCCGTGTGTATAGTAATACAAACCCAAAAATTGTTCCGTTCGGTGAATTAATTTTACTTGTTCTAGAATGTGTGAGTGTTTGTGGTGTGTGTGCATTTGCATTTGCGCCGCTCAAGATTGTGTTTACTTATATATTTATTCATTTATTTATTTTATTTATTTATTTCAATTATTATTATTATTACTTTTTTTTTTGTTACAAAGGTGTCACTTCTTATCAAGGCCCGGAAACCACTCAAGGATAAGGCTTAATGAGTGTACGGTAGTTGGTTCTTAAGCTAAATAATTTCTCGGAGTGAAAAAAAAATAATATTAACAAAAACAAACAAACAAACAAACAACCCCCCCCCCGCCGTCTGTTCGCTTTCTCTCTCTTTTTCTTTTATGTACATATTAAGAAAATCATTTTATATATATTTCTACTAATCGAAAATCATACAGTGTTTATCGATGTATTGGAAAATGCAAATGGCGGTCGACTCTTTATTGAATACGTAAGTTTGGGAAAATGAGTTAAAACTAAAAAAAAAAACTATACAATATACTGTTGGAAACCCACCCAATAATATGTTAGCGAAGCAAAGCATTAAGCTAAGCAATAAGCATAGATTGACAGATATTCAATGGGTTCCTAACAGTATTTTATATAGTTTTTTTTTAGTTTAGTTTACTTTACTTAGTTTTAGTTTAGTTTACTCATGTTCCCAAATTTACGTATTCAACACAGAGTCGGCCGCCGTTTCATTTTTCAAATATATCGGTAAACACTGTATGTTTTTTGAGCTGAATAAACACGTTACATTAAATAAAAACAATAAAAAATCATCCAGTAAGGTAGAAAAGTAACTTATCTTGCCTTTGATAGCATTTATTTGTTATATATTTGTTTGTTTTTTTTGACAACTTTTTCGAATCTATGTGTATAGTAATACACACCTGTCGTTTTAAACAAAAACAGCAAAAACAGCAATACTTACTTGTCATGTTGAAAATAGTAACATAGCAAAAATTACGAAAATTCATCGGATAGAAAATTATTTATTGTTAAAATTAAGGTACTTGTTAAGATCGATTTTTTTTTAATATGTCGTTTTAAGCAAACTTAATTGTAACGACGAAAATAGTAAAATATCCAAAAATTACAAAAAAAAAAAAATAATAAAAATAATAATCGAATAAAACGTTATATATTGTTAAAATTGATTTTTTACGAAAAAATTGTGTAAAATTGAATTTTTGTTAGGTATTATAAAGTAGACTAAATAGGGATATAATTCTGAAACCAATATTTTAGATTACTTTTTCAATGGCTGCAATATCTGTTGTCTATAACGTTAGACTTTTTTTTTTTTTTTTACTAAAAACACAATAGCAGTTGTTCTACTGAATGAATTTTCGTAATTTTTTAGATATACTAGCAGGGGTGCCCGGCATTGCTCGGGTGTTTGGAGGTGTATGCTGTGCAAAAAAAGCAAAAAAACAAAAAAATGGTTAATTTTTAAAAACTTTGACCCCTATTACGACCCCTTAAAATTTATAGTTTCGGGCTCAAATCACTTTATTAAGTTAGATCCAGGTTCAAGGAACCTATATCTAAAATTTCAAGTGTCTAGACCCAAAATTGTCGGAGGAGTTTGGTAGAGTTCTTAAAGGTCAAATCGTTGAAATTTGACCCCTTAACAGCCAAATTTCTGTCTGACACCCGTCACATCGATTTTCCCAAATCTCAGTACCCGGTATTTCAAATTTCGAGTCTATAGACTAAAAATTGACAGAGTTATTGCGTAGGGAAATGTACACACAGACAGACAGACACACAGACAGACAGACACGTTCACTGCACTGTTATAGATATATAGATTACTATTTTCGACATGACACTTAAGTAATTATTTTTGCTTAAAACGATATATTTAAAAAAAATCGATTCATCAGCTGTATCTCAACAAACATCAAAATTAATTTTTTAAGGAAAATTGGGGGAAATTACATCTTCCCTAAATATAAACACCTAGAAGATTGCGAATACAGGGGACATGCTTACCTCCCTTTTCGACACTTTAATGGCGGACTATTTTTTAAGATCATAATGATGGACTTTAAAAAAAAAAACCATAAAACGCAATTACGTTATTTTACTCAATGAATTTTCGTAATTTTTGGATATAGTACTATTTTCGACATGAGAATTAAGTACTGTTGTTTTTGCTTAAAACGACATACAAAATTTACCTGTCGCCTCTATATTAACAAGAACCAAGTTTGTTTTTTTAGGCCCGAGGTCACCATTCTGTCGATCCACCCCCACCTCTTTTTAAAATTTTTAACCTAACAGATAGGTACATGATGAAATTTTTTTCTCGGCTGAGTAAGTGCATTTTTTTTAAACGTCAATTTACCCTAAAGAAGGCACTCCGCCACTAAGACGTAAGGGGATAACTGTGAATTAGGGGCCAGATTCATAGGAGAATCCTTCAAAAAAAAAAAAAAAAAAAAAAAAAGAAAAAAAAAAGAAAAAGAAAAAAGGTGCAACATCCAGAATTCAATCTTATTAAAAAACAAAAATACAGAAAACGAAAATATCACATTCCTAAAATCAGCGAAATTGATCAAGTAGTTATTTTATACCAAGAGAAGCAAGTTTCCTGAGGAAAACTAGAACGGTGTGTTTGGATCCGCCATACTTAATAAATAAAGAGAGATAACTCAATATAACTACCGAGGTCAAGTTTGCCTTGTAATGACTACAATAAAAGTTGTAAAAAAAAAAAAATGATTTTCTATATATATAAAAAAGTACTTAATCACTTGACGTGATTTTTGCAATATGGTATTTTCATTCCGTGACGGGTACGTACATAAAGATCTTTTTTTTTCCTTTTTTTTTTTTAATTAGGTTGAATTCTGGATGAGAAAAAATTCTTTAAAATAAAAATACCCCCCCCCCCATTCGCAAAAAAAAAAAAAAGAAAAAGAAAAAAATGTGGTGGCATTCCGGACCAATCATTACTTTTTCTAACATTCTTGCCAGTCAGCAATTTAAAAAAAAAAACAAAAAAAAAACTTCGTCATTGAATCCCTCCCTACCGCCAGAAAGAGGGAAAAAGCTGTCAACGAAAACTGTTCTTCTATTCGTGTTTTAGCAAAATTAAAAAAAAACAATATTGTTAAAAAACAAAAAACAAATAATAACAAGAAAAAAAGTGCTGTTTTCTGAACCAATCACCCACTTTCTAGCATTTTTGTTTGTCAGCAATTTGAAAAAAAAAGAAAAAAAAAATTTCTTCGTCATTGCGGTTGGCAGAAAAGAGGCCGCCCCTTACCCTTAATCCTCACAAAATATAAACTATTAAAAACATGCAATTGTTAAAAAAAAAAAGAGAGAAGAAATATTTGTAAGATGTTTCAACCTTTTCACATTTTTTTTATAGTCTGTATTGATGTCATAATTGTGTCAAGGACAAACGAATGTCGAAGGAGACCAAAAATTTCTTTCGGTTAATTATCGATTAAATCGAAAGCTCACTATCTTTTCGAGATTATATTCAAGCGATTAGTTTACCTGTTTCACCATTACATTTTTTATGGCTTCCTCATTATATATATAGGTGTGTCAGAAATTTCGTGAAAAATATTGAATAATTCCACCTCGTCTTTCCAAGCTTATAACTCCTCGAAAAATGTAATTCAAGCCCTAATTATTTTTTCAATTAAAGGAGCAAGGACCAATGTTTAATTAAAAAAAACAAAAACAAAACAAAAACAAACAACGTGTTTTAAAAAAAAAGGTTTTAAACTTCGGACTTTACAGGTAAATTTCTAGAAAACACTACTTTTTTGTTTTAAATTTGAATGTATTATTTATTGATCATTTATCTTCAATTTGTGATATATAACACTTTGGTGAGTAAATTAATTATTTACTTTTTAATAGACATTTCAAAATAGGAGGCGTGAAATTATTCGACCCGCTGTCTTTCCAAGCTTATAAATACTAGAAAAATGTAATTCAAGCCCTAATTTTTTTTTCAATTAAAGGAGCAAGGACCATGATTTCATTAAAAAAAAAATAACAAAAGAAAACAAACAACGTGGTTTAAAAAAAAAAAAGGTTTTAAACTTCGGACTTTACAGGTAAATTTCTAAAAAACACTACTTTTTTTTTTAAATTTGAATATATTATTTATTGATCTTTTATCTTCAATTTTTGATATATAAAACTTTGGTGAGTAAATTAATTATTTACTTAAAAAAAAACACTTGAAAATGGAGGGGGGCGTGAATTAAAAAAAACGTTTGTCTAAAATATTATATATGGTTTATTGGAAAGAGCATAAAATTTCACATTGACACTGAAAATATCGTAAAAATTGAATCAATAGAAAAATTTTGATAGATTTTTAAAGTTTAAAAATTGAAAAATACTGAACTCGTAAAATTCGATTAATTTCATTACTGCTTTTTAAAAATTAAAAAAAATAATATTTCTATTATTTTTTAAACAACTTTAATAGTTTATTTTGGAAGTATAATCCATAAAGAAAATAAACAACCCACTTTTAAAAGAGAAATTACGAGTTTTTTATATTTTATTCGCAGTTTCGTGTTAGGGGTGTCAAAAATTCCTACAAAAATTCTGATACACCTATGGTGCTAGTATTTGAAATAAGTACTGAATTTAGAAGTCTTCGTTTAGCTCTATCTACAACGAATTTGATAATTTTTGCATGATCAAAGTCAAACGAATGATCATGTTCAGCACAATGGCAAAAAAGTGCCTTTAAGGAGTTTCCATTCTTTGTCTCTTTTATGTTCACTAAGTCTTATTTCTAACTTACGTTGCGTTTCACCTATATATGTTTAGTGTCAGTCCTTACAAGGGATAGGGTATATGCCGGCGTTGGATGTGAGGGTTTTGGGGGAGTGCTTAGTGGTTTTTAATGTTTGTTTTATTGTTGAAGAAGTTGTTTGTATCGATTGTTGTATTATAAGTATGGGTAGGAATAAAGAGATATCTGTTTAGTAAGGAAGTATCTATTGTTTATATGTTTAGTAAGGAAGTATCTGTTGTTTATATGTTTAGTAAGGAAGTATCTGTTGTTTATATGTTTAGTAAGGAAGTATCTGTTGTTTATATGTTTAGTAAGGAAGTATCTGTTGTTTATATGTTTAGTAAGAAAATATCTGTTGTTTATATGTTTAGTAAGGAAGTATCTGTTGTTTATATGTTTAGTAAGGAAGTATCTGTTGTTTATATGTTTAGTAAGAAAGTATCTGTTGTTTATATGTTTAGTAAGGAAGTATCTGTTGTTTATATGTTTAGTAAGGAAGTATCTGTTGTTTATATGTTTAGTAAGAAAGTATCTGTTGTTTATATGTTTAGTAAGAAAGTATCTGTTGTTTATATGTTTAGTAAGGAAGTATCTGTTGTTTATATGTTTAGTAAGGAAGTATCTGTTGTTTATATGTTTAGTAAGGAAGTATCTGTTGTTTATATGTTTAGTAAGGAAGTATCTGTTGTTTATATGTTTAGTAAGAAAATATCTGTTGTTTATATGTTTAGTAAGGAAGTATCTGTTGTTTATATGTTTAGTAAGGAAGTATCTGTTGTTTATATGTTTAGTAAGGAAGTATCTGTTGTTTATATGTTTAGTAAGGAAGTATCTGTTGTTTATATGTTTAGTAAGGAAGTATCTGTTGTTTATATGTTTAGCAAGGAAGTATCTGTTGTTTATATGTTTAGTAAGAAAGTATCTGTTGTTTATATGTTTAGTAAGAAAGTATCTGTTGTTTATATGTTTAGTAAGGAAGTATCTGTTGTTTATATGTTTAGTAAGGAAGTATCTGTTGTTTATATGTTTAGTAAGGAAGTATCTGCTGTTTATATGTTTAGTAAGGAAGTATCTGTTGTTTATATGTTTAGTAAGGAAGTATCTGTTGTTTATATGTTTAGTAAGGAAGTATCTGTTGTTTATATGTTTAGTAAGGAAGTATCTGCTGTTTATATGTTTAGTAAGGAAGTATCTGTTGTTTATATGTTTAGTAAGGAAGTATCTGTTGTTTATATGTTTAGTAAGGAAGTATCTGCTGTTTATATGTTTAGTAAGGAAGTATCTGTTGTTTATATGTTTAGTAAGGAAGTATCTGTTTTATATTTCTTTTTCTTTATATTCGATATATTTTCGTGGTTTTTTTATTCGCGTTAGAAATGAACTAAGTTGGATATTGTAATTCTTTAAAATGTTCGTAATATGTTTAATTTCATCATCAAGATATTGGGGGCTGCATATTCTAAAGGCACGCTAAAAAAAAAAAATCAATGATCATGCCAGTTTTTATTCTATCATTGTGGAGCGAGTAGTAGTGAATATAATCGTTTTTGTCTGTGGTCTTTCTATGTATTTTGAAACTCAGAACGTCTGACCCTCTAAGAGGAAACGTCAGAATGATAAATTAAAAGCTAAGAATCGAATGAGGAAAGAGGGAAATTGGTTTCAGTTGGAAAACCAGTGAGAGAAAATATATATATATATATATATATATATATATATATATATATATATATATATATATAATTCTCACTGTTAAGGTGGTTTTAAATCAGTAAATATTTCCAACTGATGTTTCAAAATCTTTTGTCCACACACACACACACACACACACACACACACACACACACACACACACACACACATATATATAGGTTTTTGTCTGTGGTCTTTCTATGTATTTTTAAACTCAGATCGGTTTCTGACCTGATGATGAGTATATCTAGAAAAGCTAGGGAGTTGTCTTGTTCGGATTCGTGTGTAAATTTTATGGATGGTTCTACTGCATTTAATTTATTTCTAAGTTGTTCTATTTGTGCGTTTATGGGGAGAAAAATAAGGATATCGTCTATGTATCCAAAGTATGTGAAGTTTTTAGGTAGTCTGAATTTGAAAGAGCTGGTCGCTAGAAATTCTAAAAATAGGCAAGTTAGTACTCCGCTAAGAGGGTTACCCATAGGGAGTCCGAATTTTTGTCTGTAATAGGAATTATTGGATTGGAAATAGGTTGGATCAGTGATAAGTTTTATTTGTCTTAATTGTGTCCGGGGGAAAAAGGTAGATCGATTATAGTTTTGTTTAGGTGTTTGTGGAGTAGATTAAGGCATTTTGTTGATAGGGATATTGGTATATAAGGAAACTATATCTAAACTGTGCATTGTTTTGTTTCGTATGTCAATATTTTTTATTTTATTTAGAAGGTCGCCAGAGTTTTTTATATGTGATGTGCTAATTTTGACCAATAATGAAGATAGAATGTGGGCAATGGCTAGTGCTAACTTATGAGTGACATTATCGATGTTAGATACTATGGGTCGCATAGGGATGGTTTCTTTATGTGTTTATGGGGAGGCCGTATAATACATGGATAGTGGGGTGGTATTCTATGTAAGCTGTCCATTTTTTTACCGTTTTTGATAAGTTTTTTTTTTACACATTTATTGAAGGTATCAATATCTCTGTTTATAGATTTTAAGTCTGTCGAAGTATATGTATATCCGTCTGATAGTAATGTGTGCATTTTCTCTAAATACATATTTTTATCTGTGATTACTATTCCATCCCTTTTATCTGCTTGTGAAATGATGATGTCTTTATTTTTTGTTAGAAGTTTTAAGGCATCAATGTATTTCTTTTTTTTTCCTTTTTTTCACACGAAATCCTGATGATGTCCCCTTGAAATAGGGACGAAACGTTGATTACTATTTTATTAATTCTCAGTTTTCCTTCTCAAATAACATAACGTCAACCATCGCTTGTATTTTTATTTTATTTTTACTAATATATATATATATATATATATATACAGTTGTGCCCGATATTATTCATACCCCACCTTGAAAATTGAGTTTATTTGGTGTAACTTTGTTAGAATTTATTGTTTACGTCCATATTGATACATATTCTTAATAAACCTCTTCTGATCATTTTAGTCATTTTAAAATCTCGGGATACTTGTAATAAAAGAAATATACAGCTATTTATAAAATCTGCAATGTTCAAAAATAATCATACCCCCTTATTTTTTCAGTATTAATCGA
>NC_136489.1:112694190-112714190 GCF_053919585.1 Euprymna scolopes | reverse complement strand
AATGTGATAAACTAACTCATAGTAATTTCGACGTGGAATAGTTGTTCACCGAAGAAAGTAACCAACGAAACATTACATAAAAGGGAACATTCGAGAAAAGCAGGGTAAAAAAGGAAAAAGAAAAAGAACATTGTCTGCCGATTGGTACTGGACCGAAAGAGTAAATTAAAGATTGTCTCTTACAATGTGATTTTATTATTTGTATTGAACTATGTAGCACAATATTACTGTCCGAATATTTATTAGTACTTATTCATTTCTCTCCTTTGGGTCAGTTCTATATTTAAAATACAATGGACACTGTTTTCGTTGACATGTTAATAAACACATATTTGCTGCGTGTTGTTACTTTTTCTCTCTAAAAACGAATTTTTGCGCCATTCAGAAAAATATCAGAGTTATGAAAACATATTTGTTGATTAAATATGGTTCTCCCTCCGTGGCATTTCCACGGGTCCTGCTAGTATTTGAATAAGAAGCAAATGAATAGAAGAAATAAAATGATATAAAGAATAAAGAATTTCAAAAATTATTCAACACGTTGATTGAAATGGACATGCCTCGCAGCGTGCGTCCACTGTGGACCTGAATCTATAACTTTACAACTCCTATTGTTGTACGCTACAAAATTTGAACCGATCTTGTCTTAACGTTCAGAGCGTGGGAGGCAGATAAACAAACCTGCAATTTTGTAGCACTGTCAGTTATATCATCACTCCTTAGAGCCCCCCCCCATCTAAAACTAATGCCATTTTTATAGATAATGTCAATTTGACATTGGTGGCTAATATACTAACCGGATTATTATTTAGAATGAAACCTTTTCAAAAAAAAAAAAAAAAAAAAAAATAATAAAATAAAATAATCTTAGCAACAAAAAAACTTGTCACGGAACGAAGACGTCATATTTCAAAAATCACATAAATTGATCAAGTACGATTTTTTTAGCTAAAAAAAAAATCAAATTTTATGAGTATCCAAGACGTTATGTTTGAATCCGCCATATCTTATAAATAAGGCAAGGACAACTCAATTCGAACTACCGAGGTCAAAATTAGCCATTGTGATAGCTACAATTTTATATTGAAATCGCTAAAAATCGTATGATTTATATATATATATATATATATATATATATATATATATATATATATATATATATAAATGTAACAACTATTTGATTAATTTACGTGATTTTTGGAATATGACATCGTAGTTTCGTGACAGGTACGCACATTATAAAGATTTTTCTGATATTTAGTTTTTTGAAACAAGTTTAATTATAAAGAAGCACTGATCCTATGTCGTCGTGTATTTTTCGGTTTTTAACTAATCAACCTTGATTTGTTTGAACCGTAAAACAGGACTGTAACATGTGTCTCGTACGACTGTAACGTATTTATTGTTTCCTGCCAATTCTAAGTCAGTGCAAGAAGCTTTTGAAAATACGAGTACCAGTATGTATGAACCGTATATTTTAGCAAAGGAGAAAACATCACAAAACGTGGATCAAAAATAACTACAGGAACAGCCGTTTCATCACCTGATCTTACGGATTATCATCCATCTATGTATCGTGTGAGAAGATGAAGAATCCCTGATCAGCGCAGCTCCGTTTAGTTATAATTTTCTGATATGAAGGATGTTCATGTGCATTGTTACTGTAACGGTGTGCACATTTAAACCCGGGGCCCGCACGTTGTAGCAGTCTACGTCGCAAAGGAGACCAAGACAAAAAATAACTCGACTCCTAGTTTTTATTTATTTTTTATTTCTTTATTTTTTGCAACAACTGCATTTATTTCTTCATTCTCCCACCACGCGTGACTTCTCGTTACGGCGGTGACGTCACCTACTACTTGTTTTTTAGTTACTACTTGGCGAGTATAATTTCAAACTTTTTGTCAATATTTAGGACAACCTTATATATATATATATATATATATATATATATATATATATATATATATATATATATATATATATATATTATTTGTGATTTAACAAATATGGATGTCGAAACAAACACACGATGCTGAGTCTTTTATTAACTTTTTTCTTACAACATTATATTGTCATGCGTTTGTTTTTCAAAGGAAAGAATTTCTATTTTTTCTGAAAAGTATATGCGCGAAAAGAGACGGTATTGGTCTAATAATGGCCGTTTTTTTTTTTTTTTCTCTGCATAATGAAACGGATCTGTAACAGAAATAGCAACATCTTAATATACTGGGGGAGCTGTTTTTACTGAAAAATAAATATTTGGATCTTGGGATATAACTATACTGTTATTTAAACACCGACATTTATTTCCTTATTCTCCCATCACGCGTGACTTCTCGTTACGGCCGTGACGTCACTCACTTCTTTAACGTGATCGTCTTCTCTAACGTGCCCTATCTCCTTTTTTCATAGTCTTTTTCCCTACGGTGATGTCATTTCGCATTTCGTATGAATTTGCTTACCCGCGTCCGAGTTGTTACATTGGTTGGTTGTTTTTGTTTTACGGCATATCAACTCCTTTCAAGTTATTTAATGCCGAATCCAAAGATTTTGAAGAAAATTTTTTAATAGAATATATATATATATATATATATATATATATATATATATATATATTTTAAGTCGGTTTCTATTTAACCCATAGTTGGGACCCTAACAGGTACTACCACTCCGGGCCAGAGTGGACCTGGGAGCAATGGCAATTAAAGGGTGGCTCCACACTCCCCAAAGCCCGCAAGTTGGGGCCTCACCACTGGATACAGTTTAAGGTCATATCCAGGACCTATTACATTGATGTTCTATCGTGGAACTACTTTGATAATGTTTTCTACTTTTAGACGATAAAAATGTATTACAGCTGTAAATCTTTCGTTTTTTTTTTCTTTTTTGAGATCTAACCGTAATGTTATGATTTTTTTTATATATAAAAAAAGATGTCTTTTCATATAATAAAAACAAAATAGTAAGATCAAATGACTCCAAATATATCGGTTGATGGTATTAAAAATTAAACATGAATTTTTAAATGGATTTTACTAAACATGTACGACTAAAATTATACCTGATCAATGTGCGACTGACTGCTCCTGCTGTTTGTCATATAGAAACAACAAGTAAAGTTTGCTTGAACCAACAGGAACCGATCGGACATTTTAGTTATGCTGAAATTTAGTCACACATGAGCTTTACTAAAAATGTACGACTAAATTATGCGCGATTATTTGCCCCTGCTGCTGATTTGCAATTAAAGCAACTTTTACCGTGGCTACCGTAATATGACGATGGTCACGCTTTTACACGGACGCACTGGCAGGTTTGTCAGCGCAAAATATCGTAAAAATCTGTTGTGGACTTGTGGTATTATTAAAATAAACAATAAAATGAATTGACTCACAAGTTTCGGACAAGAGGTTATTTTTTGGCAAATATATTTTTTTAGATTCACGTAAAAAGTATTTACATAAAATAAATTTTAAAAAAATATTCTCTCTTAAGGCAGAAAGTAAATAGATACATAAGTATTTATTTACATAATGAACTCCTTAAGGAGTGAAACATTTTTTTTTCCAATTCTGTGTGCTATTTTGTTCCGTTAAAAATCTTTGTGAGAAAATAACAAGTTTTTTTTTTTTTTTTTTTTTAGATTAATCGTGTTTCGGTTTTATTAATTATGCATGACTAAAAATTAATTAAAAAACAAGCAAACAAAAAACAGTAAATAATGATACGTTAAATATTCTTGAGGAAACTTTAAAAAGTACCTTTTTTTGTGTTTTTTGAGAAATGAACCAAAGTCGCATTGTAATAAAACGAAACTTTATGCAATATTGTTAAAAGTAAAAAGAAAAAAAAGCACCCTCTCCCACAAAATATTAAAAAAAGAGCACCCCCTCCCACAAAATATTAAAAAAAAGAGAACCCCCTCCCACAAAATATTAAAAAAAAGCACCCCCTCCTACAAAATATTAAAAAAACAGAGCACCCCCTCCCACAAAATATTAAAAAAAGAGCACCTCCTCCCACAAAATATTAAAAAAAAGCACCCTCTCCCACAAAATATTAAAAAAAAGAAGAGCACCCCCTCCTACAAAATATTAAAAAAGAGCACCCCCTCCCACAAAATATTAAAAAAAAGCACCCTCTCCCACAAAATATTAAAAAAAAGAAGAGCACCCCCTCCTACAAAATATTAAAAAAGAGCACCTCCTCCCACAAAATATTAAAAAAAAGAGCACCCCATCCCACAAAATATTAAAAAAAAGAGCACCCCTCTCACAAAATATTAGAAAAAGAGCACCCCCTCCCACAAAATATTAAAAAAAAGAGCACCCCTCCCACAAAATATTAAAAAAAAGAGCACCACCTCTCACAAAATATTTAAAAAAAAGAGCACCCCCTCCCACAAAATATTAAAAAAAGAGCACCCCCTCCCATAAAATATTAAAAAAAGAGCAGCCCCTCCCACAAAATATTAAAAAAAGAGCACCCCCTCCCATAAAATATTAAAAAAAGAGCAGCCCCTCCCACAAAATATTAAAAAAAGAGCAGCCCCTCCCATAAAATATTAAAAAAAGAGCAGCCCCTCCCACAAAATATTAAAAAAAGAGCAGCCCCTCCCATAAAATATTAAAAAAAGAGCAGCCCCTCCCACAAAATATTAAAAAAAGAGCACCCCCTCCCATAAAATATTTAAAAAAGAGCACCCCCTCCCATAAAATATTAAAAAAAGAGCAGCCCCTTCCATAAAATATTAAAAAAAGAGCAGCCCCTCCCACAAAATATTAAAAAAAGAGCAGCCCCTCCCATAAAATACTAAAAAAAGAGCAGCCCCTCCCACAAAATATTAAAAAAAGAGCAGCCCCTCCCATAAAATATTTAAAAAAAGAGCAGCCCCTCCCACAAAATATTAAAAAAAGAGCACCCCCTCCCATAAAATATTAAAAAAAGAGCAGCTCCTCCCACAAAATATTAAAAAAAAGAGCAGCCCCTCCCATAAAATATTAAAAAAAGAGCAGCCCCTCCCACAAAATATTAAAAAAAGAGTAGCTCCTCCCATAAAATATTAAAAAAAGAGCAGCCCCTCCCACAAAATATTAAAAAAAGAGCAGCCCCTCCCATAAAATATTAAAAAAAGAGCAGCCCCTCCCACAAAATATTAAAAAAAGAGCACCCCCTCCCATAAAATATTAAAAAAAGAGCAGCCCCTCCCACAAAATAATAAAAAAAGAGAAGAGCACCCGGCACCCCCTCCCACAAAATATTAAAAAAAAAGAAGAGCACCCCCTCTCACAAAATATTAAAAAAAAGAGCACCCCCTCCCATAAAATATAAAAAAAAATAGCACCCCCTCCCACAAAATATTTAAAAAAAGAGCACCCCCTCTCATAAAATATAAAAAAAAAGAGCACCCCCTCTCATAAAATATAAAAAAAAAGAGCACCCCCTCTCATAAAATATAAAAAAAAAGAGCACCCCTTCCCACAAAATATTAAAAAAATATATATTTATTTACTTGCCTCCCTACGGGGATACTTAGACATTAATGTTTTAAATGTGGAAAAAACTTGTTCCCCTAAAAAAGCCATGCCGGATTGGAAACATTTCCTCAGTCTTTGAGGATTTCTTCTACTTTTTACAAAGATTTTCTAGTGTTACCTTGTTATTGTGTTAACAAGACTAAAATTTTAAAGAAAAAGATTACTTGTAAAATTTAATTTGACAAAATAAATAAATAAACTATCGGCTGAAAGTTGTGACTGTAAATAAATTCGTTTTTTTTTTTTAATTATTTCAATAATATAGCAAGAAATAAACTTGTTTATTTATTTTTTTACAAAGATTTTTTAAAAAAAAGTGGCACACTGGATTGAAAAAACAAAACAAAAAATAAATAAAATAAAAAATAGAATAAAAACAAAAAACAAAAAAAAATCCCGGAAAATCTGATTTACGTCCATTTATATCTGGTGTGAGAAAACGCCTCCAGCAGAATCTGAAAAAGTTCCAGTGAAGAGGAACAGGAAGTTTGTTGGGAAACGAAAAGTAGAGTGGGAGGGATTTGACGAATGTGATCCACGATATCGTAAAATGTGGCTTAACGAAAAAATGAGTGCCACTGATTAGGTGCAGCTGTGTCTATTTATCCCTTTCCGTTTTAGGTATATTTACGTACCTTGTTAGAATACGTTTTCTTTTCTTTTACTAAAGAGTCATTACTTATCAAGACTCCAAAGACTACTTGAGGATAGTTTATGTAGGTTTCTGTGTTATTTTCCTATACTCTAGTAAAGGAAAAAAAAGAAAAAAAAAAAAGAAGCCAGATCTAGTAGTATGTTCTCTATGGTATTCAAATTCAAGTCGTAAAATAAAAACAAAAACCTAACAACTGCTATGGTCTGAAACTTATTACACACTCACGTCAATATACTGACTACAACAAATACAGGATTTGAAGAACAGGAATGTAAAACAATGTCTAGTAAGCAGGAAAGATGATATTTAAACAAACAAACAAACAAACAAACAAACAAACCAAGTTTTTGGCCAATCACATAAGAGATGATTGAGATTGTCGGACTGACTTCCTCATCTTGGTTGTTATAGTCACAACGTTTCGGCCGTTTTGCCCTCCGGCCTTCATCAGGTGTTTTGTATCGAACTGGGGAACCGTTTGTTAGGAGTCTCGAACCCAACCCTTTATTATTATTACGGGGGTACCGGAGGGCAAAACGGCCGAAACGTTGTGACTATAACAACCAAGATGAGGAAGTCAGTCCGACAATCTCAATCAATGAAAACACCTCATCTCAAAAATACAGACAATTACCACATAAGAGATGTTTAAACAGATAAAGTGGCACTTGTGCATGACTGCTAAGGAATCACATTTTTGTTTTTCAGCTTGGAGATTTGGAGAGTGAACATCAGGGACGTACAAATGCAATTTCAGGACTGAATCGAAAATCTAAACAAATATCAACAGCAATAAATACGTTTTTTAGGAAGTTTTTGATACACATTTATTGCATTAAAATAAATATAAGAAAATTATAATAACACAAAATAGAGTAAAAGGGAAAGGTAGTTTGCTTGAAGCATTGTTGGTAAATAAAACATAAGTGTATTAGAAGGCTATAGCAACGTGGATTACCGGAGTGAGAAGCGGTGTGGAAAATGAACAAAAATAGACACACAGGTGGAAATCCTGTAGGATTGTTAAATACCGCACGTCTATTCATTTTTTTTAAAGTCGCATATAACATCACATATAATATCAGTAAATGGGGACTTACTACTTTTTGGGACCGGGATGGTTAGTGTCTTTGATATTTCGGGATAACATCCCTTTGTCAAAAAGAAATAAGGTTAAAAAAAAATCGACGAGTCTTTGAAACACTTCTCACACCGGTAACCCACATTGTTGTAGCCTTCTAATACACTTATAGTTTACAAAATAGAGTATTTTTTTAACACAAATTAAGGAATTTTCTTTCGTAACAAAGTCAAAATACCGAAATTCTCATTATAAACAATTATTACACTTTATAATGAATGAAAGTTGTCGAAACGTATGCCTTTTAACGTTTATAAATATTTTTGAACAGGAATTATTGAAATGCGAGTGAATTTTGAGAAAACATTTTTCTTTCAAAATTTTCATTTTCATAACATAAGTCCAAACTTTATTGTTTGTAATAAGTGAATGAAAGTTGTCTGCCCCTGTTATATACTCTCCAAATCTCCAAACTGAAAATCAAAATAGTGGTTCCTTCGAAGTAGTGCACAACTGCACAATTGCCCAAGAACGCTGTGCTCAGTCAATCTTCGCGTCGAGTGTCAAGTTGTCGGTAAAATAACACCGTGATGATAATGATGGAAATTGGGTAGGAATTAGATTAAGAGGGTAACTCAATAAAAACTTGTTTATATTGCACTGGACAAGACCATGTTATAGTCAGTTGGGTTGCAGCCACGCGATGTCGTGTTCCACAGACGTTGAAAATAACGGAGTTTATTTTGCATAGACACATAGATTCGAAAAAGTTATTTTGCATAGACACATAGATTCGAAAAAGTTATTTTGCATAGACACATAGATTCGAAAAAGTTGTCAAAAAAAAACAAATATATAACAAATAAATGTTATAAAAGGCAAGATAAGTGACTTTTCTACCTTATTGGATAAGTTTTTAGTATTTTTATTTAATGTAAAATGATTATTCGATTCGAAAACCATAGTATTTATCGATATATTTATAAAAAGACATAGCGGCCAGGTCTCTGTTGAATAAGTTAAGTTTGGGAAAATGAGTTCAAACTAAAAAATTATGCAAAATACTGTTAGAAACTCACTCAATATATGCCAGTCTATGTCACGGTAATAGGGTAAAAACTAATCCAGTTAAGTAGAAAAGTAACTTATCTAGACTTTTATAACATTTATTTTTTATATATTTATTTGTTTGACAACTTTTTTGAATCTATGCGTATAGTAAAACAAACCCAAATAGATAGTTGTAATGATGTTATATAGGATAACCACTTCGATGAATACATTATAAAATGCATTCATTCATAGTTACCCTTCTTTACATGAAAACATGTATAAAAAGTTGAAATTATTATTTTCATCCACTATTTCTAGGAGATCTAAACGAAAGCGTCTTATTGAATGAATAGACCTTATTTAGCGTTGTTTTACAATTTGTCTTATTGAATGAATAGACCTTATTTAGCGTTGTTTTACAATTTGTCTTATTGAATGAATAGACCTTATTTAGCGTTGTTTTACAATTTGTCTTATTGAATGAATAGACCTTATTTAGCGTTGTTTTACAATTTGTCTTATTGAATGAATAGACCTTATTTAGCGTTGTTTTACAATTTGTCTTATTGAATGAATAGACCTTATTTAGCGTTGTTTTACAATTTGTCTTATTGAATGAATAGACCTTATTTAGCGTTGTTTTACAATTTGTCTTATTGAATGAATAGACCTTATTTAGCGTTGTTTTACAATTTGTCTTATTGAATGAATAGACCTTATTTAGCGTTGTTTTACAATTTGTCTTATTGAATGAATAGACCTTATTTAGCGTTGTTTTACAATTTGTCTTATTGAATGAATAGACCTTATTTAGCGTTGTTTTACAATTTGTCTTATTGAATGAATAGACCTTATTTAGCGTTGTTTTACAATTTGTCTTATTGAATGAATAGACCTTATTTAGCGTTGTTTTACAATTTGTCTTATTGAATGAATAGACCTTATTTAGCGTTGTTTTACAATTTGTCTTATTGAATGAATAGACCTTATTTAGCGTTGTTTTACAATTTGTCTTATTGAATGAATAGACCTTATTTAGCGTTGTTTTACAATTTGTCTTATTGAATGAATAGACCTTATTTAGCGTTGTTTTACAATTTGTCTTATTGAATGAATAGACCTTATTTGGCGTTGTTTTACAATTTGTCTTATTGAATGAATAGACCTTATTTAGCGTTGTTTTACAATTTGTCTTATTGAATGAATAGACCTTATTTGGCGTTGTTTTACAATTTGTCACTGTGCAAAAAAAAAAAAAAAACAACACGTTTACTAAGAGATTCGTTCATTTTTTTCATCTCATAATTTAGGACGCGATATTTTCTTTTTTTAAATCAAAGCATTAAAAGAGAAAGCCGCGACGATTTTTTTTTTGATGTAACAAAGTTTATAACATTAATAATGCAAAATGTAGTCTTTACGCGACTGTTAAGAAAAAAACAAAAAACAACGAACCCACAATATTTTCATTAGATGAAAACATTTAAAAAAAGAAGTTCGGCAACTTTTTTTTCGGTATTTGCACAGTTTAGTCAAGCCATTAAAAAATGAAAATATCGAAAAAAGTTTAAATTGTATGTATCCGTTATGGAACGAATTTCCCCGAAAAAAAATTTCACTTAATTTCATCGAATAGTTTTTTTTACAGCGGAAAAACACGTTTTTATGAGAGCGCGTTGAAGGTCGCCATCTTGGATTAAAAAAAAAAATTGTTTGAATTTTAGAAATGACAAAGGGAGATAACTCCAGTGAAAGCGCTCACATTCCCTCCCCCATCTTTAATACTAGCTTTTCTTCCTAAAAATCGAACATTTTGCTCGGTATCATAAAAAATTGCTTTTTCGCTGTAAAAAAAAAAAAAAAAAAAAAAAAATTACTTGATGAAATTTAGTGAAATTTTTTTTCAGAGAACTTCGTTCCATAACAGACACATACAATTTAAACTTTTTTCGATATTTTCATTTTTTAATGTCTTGACTAAACTGTACAACTACCTTTTTTTTCTTAATTAAAAAGTAAACGTTATGGTAAGGTTATTAAGAAATTAGTTTTTAACCTTTAAAAACTACCAAAAATAAAACTCTTTATTAAAACAAGGATGAAACTTTTAAAGCTGCGGCGACTTTTTTTTGTACTGTTACAAAGCTTATAATATTAATGACACCAACATCTAGTTTTTAAAATTACAAAATATGTCCATTTTTTTCTAAAAGTGCATGCAAACTAAAATGATATTTTGCTACATTTTCATACAATCTTTCTGTATAACAAAAATATCATTCTTAAACCTTTACAAATGTCTCATATTTTTTTAAAATACTATTTTGCTGCATTGACAAACAAAAGTTAAATTTTGATATATGTGCAATATTACTATGAAAAAAATCTTACTGTGTAAAAAAAAAAGTATTCTTAAACCTTTAGAAATGTTTCATGTTTTTAAATTTTTATATTTTTTTTTTACACAGTGATCACCACTTATCAAGGCCCGGAAGCCACTCAGGGATAAGGGTTATTGCAAGTACATTATGTTTATACAATCTCAATGTGAAAAAAACCCAAACCAATCTTTCTGTACAAAAAAAAATATTCTTAAACTTCTATAAACGTTTCATATTTTAAAAAATTATATTTTGTTACATCGACAAACAAAAATCATGCAGAAGTGCCAAAAAAGGCTGCGGCTTTTTTTTTCTTTTTAATGAACAAAACTTATAATATTAATAACACCAACATTTAGTTTTTAACATTACAAAAAATGAAAATGCGATGACGGTTTTTCTACATTTTTTACGACTTAATAAGAGATTAAATGCGATGATAAGAAGTTTTTTTTTTCAAACAAACCTTTTAATAAAACAAGGATGAACAAAAAAAAAAAAAACAAAACAAAAAAAAAACTGCGGCAGTTTTTTTTTATTTTGACTGAACAAAGCTTATAATATTAATAACACCAAAATCTAGTTTTTATCATAAATAATAAACCGTAGTTTTCGTTTAATTAAAATTACAATACCCCTACAACTATCGTCGCATTTTCGTTTTTTGTAACGTTGAAAACGAGATGATGATGATGTTGTTGTTGTTGTTATTGTTATTATTATTATAGACTTTGTTACGGTATTATTATTATTATTATTATTATTATTATTATTATAGACTTTGTTACGGTATTATTATTATTATTATTATTATTATTATTATAATAATAATAATAATAATAATAATAATAATAATAATAATAATAGACGACGACGACGACGACGACGACGACGACGACGACGACGACTTTGTTACGGTATTAAAAAAAAAAAAGTCGCAGCAGCTTTAAAGGTTTCATCCTTGTTTTATTTAAAAAAAAATTCATTCTTTGTATTTTTAAAGGTTAAAGACTAATTTCTTAATAACCTTACCATAAAATTTAACTTTTTAATTAAAGAAAAAAATTGCCGAACTTCTTTTTTAAATGTTTTCATCTAATGAAAGTAACGTTGGTTCGTTGGGTTTCTCTTAATAGTCGCGAAAGGACTACATTTTGTTATAAACTTTGTTACATAAAAAAAAAAAAAAATTCGTCGCAGCTTTCTTGTTTTATGTTTTGATTTAAAAAAAAAAAAAATCGCGTCCTAAATTATGAGATGAAAAAATGAACAAATCTCTTAGTAAACGAGAGTTGCCTCCCTCTGCATATTGACAAATTGTAAAACAGCGCCCCTTATTGCGCAATGAGAACGACACAGTAGGGACAAAGCCGAAAACCTATCTTAGTAGGAAATGTCCGTGTGGCGTTCGGCAATAACTACACCCCACAATGAGCCCGGCTTTATATCACACCCAGCTTTAGTAGAGAAGCACAAAGATAACTATGTCTAACCATTAATCTTTACATTGGCAACAGACTCATATTTGATATCTTTTCTTCTGGCACCTTTTTTATTGTCTTACGGAATCACCTCTTACCAAGCCACCCGATGGTAAAGGTTAATAGTTCGTGTGAATTGTTAGTTAAATGATGAAGCATGTCATGGGTGGCTACAAGTTACTATCGACATCATGAAATTATTGTACGTAAACATACTAGCAGGCCGCCCGGCGTTGCCCGGTCGTAAAATACGCATTAATATTATATTGAAGAAGTCCCCATATAGTACCTCAGTAGTTGTTGCTCCTGATAATGGCCCCCTACACCAAAGTGGCAATGTGCCTTGTTTGGGGTAAAAAAAATTAATTAATGCAGATTTCTTACTTAATATAGACAGATATACCGTAGGTATTAAACGTAACGTTAAATTCCTTTAAAAAAAAACAAAAAAAACAAAACAAAACAAAACAAACAAACAAAAAAAACAAAAAACAAACAAAAAATGGAAAGAAACTGAGATATGTGCATGCGAGTATTATGTTTTTTTTCTAAACAGTTCACTTCTTGTAAGTAGAAAATACTTCATCTGAGATCGAAACCAAATCCTAAATGCTAGTGAGTCAAGTACGATAACCATTAGGCCAGCTTGATGCGATCTCTAAAAAAGTTTTTTTTATACCTACTTATTCTTAACATAAGGAATCTGTCATGTGAACAATTCACGCATACGCATTCGTGAAACAGTTTACAAACAGATAAAAATCCGACGCCCCCCCCCGCGGACCAATTTTCCAATTTGGACCCCTTAGCAGCTTCTTTTTTCCGGATAAAAACCGATTAAAAAGTTTTCTACATGTCTGAATACTCTATATACCAAATTTCAAGTCTGTAAGATAAAAAATTCGTTGAGTATATAGGTTAAGAAATGTCCTCACACTAGGTATTCCCAAAACAATGTGAAATGTTCCTGTGACGTCAGACTTGTGTAAACTATACGAACTATGAAAAAGCAGAAGCGACTTAATGATTTTTTAAAACCTTTGTTTATCTTCTTCAAACTGCAATTAATAATTAATCTTTGTTATAATTTTGTTAGGTTTTAAGATTTACACAGTTTAACGATTAATAATATTATAAACATTTGTATATTAAATATAAAACGAGGGAGGGGCTACAAAATGCTTAAGATTTCTTCAATAATATTTTCAAATCTGTTTTAATCTGACGATAAAATAGCTGCCAAGAGCCATGTTTATGTAAAAACTTAATATTTAAAAAATTGTTTTTAACACAATTAATTAAAAATCTGTTGTAACGGAACATTTTGAAACAATGGAATTTTAATCGTTTTAATCTTTTAAAAATTAATTAATGTTTACGAAGTTTCTTTTTCTTACCAATTCAACTGATTGTAGTATATATTAATTCGAAGAAAAAAAAACGCTATTTAAAAAAACATAATACTATTAAAATTATATCAATTTTTTAATTGCAACTTCAAGGTAAATTTTTGTTCAATTCTTGTATTTAAACTTTAAAAAAATAAATATTTTTTTTACTTATTTGAACTCTTATGTTTCATAATAAATAGAAATTTCGATAGATTTAAATATATTTTGGTCGAATTTCGAAAAAATAAATATGGTGGGGGGAACACGCACTAAAAAAATATTTCTTCTCATATATTTAACGGAAACTGCATTTTATATGTAATTTCATTCCAAAATGGATAAGTATCGAAAATTTCACGAAAATCTGACCATTAGTTAATTTTTGCTAGATTTATTAAACACGGGTATGTTTTCACGTTCGGCATGTCTACTACATGGGAACGTTATTTTAAAGCGCCAATTATGTAAACACGGTTTTCGTCTTGCAATTTCATTATTTTCGTACGATGAAAAAAAAAAAAAAAAAATTTCTGGTTTATTTTGCATTTCTTCTTTTAAATGGTGCAAAAGTTATACTGATAATATTAATTTATAATAAAGTTACATCGTGTTACATATAGGGTGGGGTAATTCTGTGATGAATTTTGGCAGTCCCTAGAGCCTCTCTCTCTCTCTCTCTCTCTCTCTCTCTCTCTCTCTCACACACACACACACACACACACACACACACACACACACACACACACACACACACACACACTTTTATAGATATATGGATTTATATTCACGAACAATACATTTTTTAACCACTTGTGGAAATCTTAAGTAGGACGCCCCATGAGGTAAATGTGGTATTATGGTGACTGAAATGATTCTAGTCAAGAGTATGTAGACATTTTCTAGTCATGGTGACAAAAGATGACCAACGACACCCAGTTTCTCTACACTTTTTTTTTTTTTTTTTTTACACAGTGATCACCACTTATCAAGGCCCGGAAGCCACTCAGGGATAAGGGTTATTGCAAGTACATTACGTTAGTGTGGAGATTTGATGGAGTGTTTACTTAAGGGGGCGGTTCATTAGGAATTTGTTAACATTAGACTTGAAGACATCCAAGTTGAAGTCCGGAGGGAAGCAGGCAGAGGAACAGAGTTCCACAGGCGTGCAGTTCTAAGAAAGAAGCTTTGTTCATGGAATCCGCGTTTTGATTTAGGCACAGATATAGAGTGGGGAAAATTTTTCACAGTGGATTCAGCTAGACGGGTGTTTTTCGTGAAAGATTGGCGAGGGGGGACCAGGGATTGGAGTTCAGACGAGCACCTGCCATTTGACGACTTTATGCGTAATTTGTCGAAATGTAATTTTTTAAATATATTGTGCAAATAAATATTACAAAGCGTAGTATCTGTTTTGAAGTTGCACTTGTTTTTTTTTTTCCTGTCTTTAGTCAGTGAAGGAGAAATCCTTCTAGACTGAGGTATTTTATATTTTATTTTCGTTCCAGTTCCGTTTTTTTTTGGGGGTGGGGTGGGGGTGGGTGGGTAGAATTTCCCCACATTAAAAACGGCTTCGTGTCTAACTCTGCTCTCATTGGGAGAAAAGTAAACGGAATTCACTCTATTTTGTTTGGTTCACCTTTTAATGGAAGGATCATTTGGCCTTAAACTAATCCCCCACTGTAAATTCTAAAAAAGATTGGTTTTTATGAAAATGACGTCTTTTAGCCGACTTTTTCAGCATGTTCACATATAATCGGCTAAAATGAAGCAGAATAACGTTCTTCTTTTAGTGTGTGTGTGTGGGGGGGATTAAGCCGAGAGTGTTGATCTACAAATTTAGCTCTCTCTAAACCCCCCTCCCCCCCAAAAAAAACGGCGAATATTAGGTAATAGTTTTTAAATTGAGGAATTTGACGTAATTTCGGTTACAGACCGATATTAAACTCTCCATTTGGATTCGTTGCGAAAATTAATTTTTAAAATAAAATTTTGTAAAACAAAAAAAAAGATAAAAAAGAGGGAAAAAATATTTAAAAGTAAGGCAGTATAAGACAAACTTAACGAAAATTAGTAGTCGATTTTCATATACGATGTCGAGAGTACCCCCTCATTCTGCTCCCCCCTCCCCCGATGCTCGAATAAAAAACGAAATGAAAAAATAAAACGTAGAAAAATGTTGTTTATTTTAACGAGGCGGTACTTGGAATTTTGGGTGTGTAACTCGCACGACTACTATTCATTGGTTTCTCAAGGTTAACTCACCTCCTCCCCCCCTATCAATTTGATTCTCCTACTTAGTCTTTTCATACACTCTTACTCGCCTCTCTCTCACCTCTCGTCATCTAACCCTAACTTCACGTACGCATACACCGTCATATAGTACGAATGCCCAGAGCGGCCTCTTTCTGGTCTCTGTTTATGACTCGACCAATCTTTGCCTCTTGTTGCATTGGATTTTTGCGTATGAAAACCCTCCCACTTTTTGTTGTTGTTATTGTTTTAACCAGACCCACCATTAAAGTGTCTGGCTTCTCTGTTTTTCTTACAACTGCCACTCCCACTCTCTTTATATATCTCTTTCAACCGCCAGTCCCACTCTCTTTCTGTCTCGCCTTTCAATTGCCACTCCCACTCTTTCCCTCCCACCTACGATCGACACACTTGTTCTGTCTGTCTGTCTCTCCTTCAACCGCCACTTCCGCTCATTCTCTCTAACCTATAACGTACTCTCCCTCCGTCATTCCCGATTTCTCTATATTTCCCACTTCAACCCGCCACTCCCACACTTTTCTTCTTCTCTTCTTCACCTGCCACCTTTACTCTGTCTGTCTGTCTGTTTTCATTAAACATGTTTTCTGAGTTATCTCCACCCCTCTCCCCACCCCCTCTATCTCTCTGCCATAAAAACAGAATGCTTGAACATTTTCCCACCGATAATTTTTTTTAGGGTGGGAGTGGGACTATGCTTATTCAAATATCACTTCTGTTCTCAGTTTGTGGAGAAGAAATCCTTCTAGACTGAGGAATAATTTATTGGTGTTTCAATCTTGAGTGCTTCTTTTGCCCCCCCACCCCGCCCCACGCGTTAAAAACCTAGTGAAAATCACACCAGTTACTATATTTTAATTAATGCATATTTCTTATTTAATATAAACAGACCGTAGGTAAACGTAACGTTAAATTCCTTAAAAAAAATAAAGTAAAAAACAAACAAAACAAAAAACAAAACAAAAAAAAAACAAAAAAAAAAAACACAAAACAAAACAACCCCCGCCCCAAAACGGAAAGAAACTGAGACATGTGCATGCGAGTGTTATGTTTTTTTTTTTCTAAACAGTTCACTTCTTATAAGTAGAAAATACTTAATCTGAAATCGAAACCAAACCCTAAATGCTAGTGAGTCAAGTACGATAACCATTAGGCCAGCTTGATGCGATCTCTAAAAAAGTTTTTTTTATACCTACTTATTCTTAACATAAGAAATCTGTCATGTGAACAATTCACGCATACGCATTCGTGAAACAGTTTACAAACAGATAAAAATCCGACGCCCCCCCCCCCGCGGACCAATTTTCCAATTTGGACCCCTTAGCAGCTTCTTTTTTCCGGATAAAAACCGATTAAAAAGTTTTCTACATGTCTGAATACTCTATATACCAAATTTCAAGTCTGTAAGATAAAATATTCGTTGAGTATATAGGTTAAGAAATGTCCTCACACTAGGTATTCCCAAAACAATGTGAAAAACAGAGCACATGTTCCTGTGACGTCAGACTTGTGTAAACTATACGAACTATGAAAAAGCAGAAGCGACTTAATGATTAATGGTAGATAAAAAATGACTTAATGATAGATAAAAAATTCGTTAAAAGTTTAATAAACAAGAAATACAAAAAAATGTTTTCCTATTTCCAAAAATGTAAAAAAAATAAATAAATAAATAAAATAATAAAAAAAAATAGTTGTTTTTTCTCTTCAGCGGAAATAATTGGCAAAATAAAAACAAATAAATGCTAAGGACTTGCTGGTTTGCATGAAAATCGAAAACGTAACAATTGAAAACGGTGCATGGAATAAATTAAATAAAATTAAAAATTAAATATATATAGCAATAATCATATTTCAAAATTAATATATATATATATATATATATATATATATATATATATATATATATATATATATATATATATATATATATATATATATATATAGCTTAATTGTCATATTTTTAAAACTTACTACCCAGCTCTACTTACGAATTATTAAACACTGTCGAAGTAAATGCTGAAAATATTTACATAAAATTTTATGTAGATATAATAATAATAATAATAATAATAATGATAATGATAATAATAATAATAATAATAATAATAATACCACTACTACTACTATTACTACTACCACTAATAATAATTGTACTGGAAATCTAAGGAGACTTGTTGTCATTCAGCTTCCAGGGAATACCACAGGTTGTTTTCAAGGAGAGCACCTTTATGATCCGTATGAAAGCTCCTTTTGAGCCAATAATAATAATTGTATGTATATATATATATATATATATATATATATATATATATATATATATATATATATATATATATATGTATATATATATATATATATATATATATATATAACTAAAAAATATTTCAATACATATATATACATACATACATAAACACACATATATAATAATAATAATAATAATAATATTTCAAAATAAATATTTTTTACATATATATATAATAATATTTCAAAATAATATATATATATATATATATATATATGTATATAACGTCACTCTTTACTCCCTCCCCCCGCATGACCAAATTTAGACAGCAGTTTTTTATTGCGGAGCATATTTCTGTCCCCAAAAGGAATTATTCTGTATATTCTAAGGAAAAAAAATTAAAATTGATCAGTCTAACGATTTAACAGATACGTTTGTGTGTGTGTGTGTGTGTGTGCGTGTGTGTGTGTATGTGTGTGTGTGTGTGTGTGTGAGAGAGAGAGAGAGAGAGAGAGAGAGAGAGAGAGACAAACAGACAGACCTTTCTTTTGTAAAATACCCCCCCCCCCACTATCGATCGTCGAAGAAAAAGCAGCCACTGGCGGGCACTTGGCAGCATGAATAACGACAGCAAAGAAAAGAGTACCCCCTCTCTCCACCTCCTCATCAGTATAGTCCCGCCGCATGAACAACACTGGGTTATTTAGTAGAGTAAGTTTTCAATTCAATTCGCCAATGTGGGACGACCGAAGTTTTATTGTTGCATGATGGTAGCTAAAACTTATCGAATGAGTACAGAGCGTAAAAAAAAGCACCGAATGCACAATAATGCACAATAATGCACAATCATTGCGTTTTATGTGGACACGAGTATGTTTTACTGTCCACAGTCTTTCGAAGAAGTGGGTAAAAAAAATATCAATTGCATTACAAATAAATGTTACCAAAGGCAAGATTAGTTACTCTTGGACAAACGTGGACAATTATTTAGTGGTTTTGCGCACTTTGCAACGTTTAATCGGTCCGAAAAACAAAGTGTCTAGCGTTTACGTTAGAGCAAGAAAAATGGCCGCGCACTTGACTTGTAAAATTCAAATTTTGAAAATTACTTAAATCTTAAAAAATTATAGAAAATACCGTTAGAAACACACCGAATATGTCACGGTGACATATATTGGATGGGTTTCTAACAGTATTTTGTATAATTTTTAAGTTTTAAGTCATTTTCAAAATTTGAATTTTACGATTCAAGCGCGCAACCATTTTTTTTGCTTACACGTAAACGCTAGACATTTTGTTTTTCGAACCGATTAAACTTTTTAAAGTGAGCATAATCACTAAAAATTGTCCAGGTTTGTACAAAAGCAACTTATCTTGCCTTTGTTAACATTTATTTGCTATGTATTTGATTTTTTACCACTTCTCGAAAGACTAGACAGTAAAACATACACGTAGAAATATATACATTATATACAAGGGTCATTCCAAAGGTAAGGCCTCCTATTTTTAAAAAACAAAAAACAAAAACAAAAAAAAACGTTAAAGTTCTACGAAGACTGGAGAGGTACCATTAAAAGGAGCGACAACAATATATTTTTCTACATAGTCACCACCATTCTCCACGCACTTTAACCTGCCTCTTTTAATGCCTCGGCCGAAAATGTCCGGAGCCCGGCTTTTCACTCGCATCTCTGTCACCACTCTGAAATCGACAAACCCATCTCCGAGTTGTGCCGACGTTAACTGCATCGACTTCGTAAACGTTCAAAAAGCGCCGGTGAATGTTGATCGATTCAATATTTTTTTTTGCACAAAAGAATTCATTGACGCATTCATTGGCACTTCTGAAGCACCTCAATGACGGGGTTCAATTCTAAGAGTCTCATACCGTCAATATCTGCA
>NC_136489.1:112689190-112691690 GCF_053919585.1 Euprymna scolopes | reverse complement strand
ATGTACGTACGTATGTGTATATATATATATAAATATATAACGAAACATAATATATATATATATATATATATAACGAAATATATATATATAACGAAATATATATAAGGAATATATATATATATGTATATATATATCACAATATATATATATCAACATATATATATAAAACGAAATATGTATATATATCACAATATATATATATATATCACGAAGTATATATATATATATATATGTATATCACAATATATACATATATCACGAAATATATATATATTTATATATATCACGATATATATATATCACGATATATATATATATCTATCACGAGATATATATATATATCATGATATATATATATCACGAAATATATGTATATATTTATATATATATATAACGAAATATATATATATATATAACGAAATATATATATATATATGTATATATATATCACGAAGTATATATAGTTATATATCACGAAATATATATATATATATATATATATATATATATATATATATCTCGCGGAATATATATGTATGTATAACGAAATATATATACGTATATATTTCGTTATATATACATATATATTCCGCGAGATATATATGTATTTCGTGATATATAACTATATATACTTCGTGATATATATATATATATATTTCGTTATATATATATATATATATATATATAAATATATATATATACGATATATATATATATATATAACGAAATATTGATATATAACGAAATATATATATATAACGAAATATATATATATATATATATTACGAAATATATATATACATATATAATGAAATATATATATATACATATATAATGAAATATATATATATAACGATATATATATATATATTTTAATATATATATTTATATATATATATTACGAAATATATATATATATATATATATATATATTACGGAGTGTACATATATCTATCTATCTATCTATCTATATATATATATATATATATACATAGATATATATTACGAAATATATCACTAAATATATATGTATATAAATATATATATATCACGAAATGTGTACGTATATATATATATATATATATCTCACCATCATCATCAAAGACTTTCAACACTGTTGTAGAAAATGCCATTCATCGTTCTCACTCCTTTATATATATATATATATATATATATATATATATATATATATATATATATATATATATATATATATTTCTATATACATGAGCCAAAATAATAGTCTGCACTATTCATTTTTTGAAAAAACTGCAAATTTTAGCTAAACGAAATGCAACCGTTTGAACATCTATACCTTTTTTTATTTATCTTTTATTCCTATATAATTTTATCTGTACATATATGACTTTTAATTGAATTATCCTATTGTTCACCTGAATTAAAATTAACCTCAAATCTAGAAGGCAAACAAATTTCCGTTGCAACAAACGAGCTATAAACCACCTTAAAATTTGTATCTTTTAGGCAACAAAGCATCTCTAATCGTAATTGTTATGGTTCCAGCTCATAAACTGTAACATTTTGTCGATATGTCTCGACTTTCTCTCAATTATTATCAGGAGCTAATTAATCTCCAACTTTTATTGTTTATTCAATCGAGAAATCAGCCGCAGATTGAAATGTGATGAGAAAACGGTACAAATCACTGAGAAAACGCACCAAAAACACCGGCAGGTTCGTGATGCCCTTAAATCTGGTCGTCATAGAGTTACTTCTTACAGGGAAGACGATGCTATCAAGATCCACAACCTCAGAAACAGATTTGAAACGGCTCCTCAAATCAAACAACAGTGTAATCTTTTGAAAAGTGCTATCTTTCAACAGTTAAGACCAGATTGAAGCAATTTAATCTGCGAGGCTGTTTTGCAGGACGCAAGCCAATGATTTCTGTAAAGAACAGAAAGCGCCGCATGAATTTCATCAGATGCAATAAGATCATGACTCTTCATATTGGTCGAAAATGATTTTTAGCGACGAAAACAAGTTCAATAGGCTAGTCAGTGGTGGTAGACAATATGTCTTTCAAAGGAAGGACGGAGAATTTTATCCTAAGTGCACAGTTTTAACACTGCAAAGTGGTGGAGATTAAGTTTTGGTGTGGGGTGTTATTAGTGCCAATAGTCCAAGGCCTATAGTTCGCTTGCAAGGTCGAATTAATGCGACCAAGTATATTAACATGTAAACTGAGCATTTTTTAACCTATTTTGGCCGGAATTTGGATGATAATCCCATCTTCATGCAGGATAATGCTCCCATTCACACAGCTGGAAATGTTAAGAGGTTCCTTGAAGAGCATGATATTCCGTGTTTGGATTGGCCTGCACAATCTCCAGACCCCAACCCTATCGAAAATCTATAGCAAGCAGCAGCTACGTAATGATAAAATTTAAAATTTGGAAGAACTGTGGACAAAAATTAAAGAGAAGTGGGATGCCCTTTCGCCGATTTGAAGTTAATGCTTTAAATTGACGTGAACCCA
>NC_136489.1:112669190-112686690 GCF_053919585.1 Euprymna scolopes | reverse complement strand
CTAAATATTTGAAATTTCACATAAAATGTATTCAGAAATATGGTAAGCTTTTTAATCGATTTTTGGTCGAAAATTTGGCTGCCAAGGTGTCAAAATTCAAAAGATTTGATCTTTGCGATCTCCAGCAAACTATTCAGCCAATTTTTGGTCTACACATGTGAAATTTTACATAAAGGATATTCAGACATGCAGCAAGCTTTTTAATCAGTTTTAGGGCGAAAATTTGGTTGTCAAGAGGTAAAAATTGAGAGTTGACCTTTGTAGACTCTACCAAACTCCTCCGCAAATTTTGGGTCTAAACATTTAAAATTTTAGATGTAGGTTACCTGAACATGACTCAAGGTTTTAATATGTATATACATATGCACATAAAGTCATGAACAGTACATAGGGCCCGAGCAAAGCCGGGCTGAACTTCTAGTATATATATATATATATATATATATATATATATATATATATATATATATATATATACTAGCAAAAGTACCCGTCGTTGACTGGGTTCAAAAACAGCCTATACTTTATTATACCATACCTCTTCACACTGAAACACTTATCACAATATTCTGTGGATCTATATTAAAAAACCTTTTTAAACTTTGTGATATATTTCTATTCTATGGAGGTCAGACGCGACCAAACACCCCATAATTTTATTATACCATATTTCTTCAAACTGAAATATAATTATCAAAATATACTTACGCAGATAGATATGAAAAAGTCTTTATTAAAGTTTGTGCCTATTTATATTCTATGGAGGCCAGGCACGACGCAGACCCCACAATTTTATTATTCCATCCCTATTTAAGTTAAAACATACGTATCAGAGTATTATTATGTACATCTATATATAAAACACTTGTAAACGTTTTTTTTTTAATTTTTTATTTCCATACTTTGTGGACCAGGCGCGTCCGCAGACCCCACAATATTAATGAATCATCATTATGCCAGATCAAATATACCCATCCCTGTGTCTCGATACATCTTCTATCATTATATGTAATCAGTTTTCTATAATAGTCAACCATATAGGAGCCTATTCCTGACCAGACACACACACAGACGTTCAACTTTATATTATAGAAGATATATATATATATATATATATATATATATATATATATATATATATATATGTGTGTGTGTGTGTGTGTGTGTGTGTGTGTGCGTATGATATATACGTTCAATATATACAGATACATATATATTTCTGTATACGTATATATATATTATATATATGTATAATATATATATATATATATATATATATATATATATAATGAATAATAAAATGAACCTCACTGTTATACTGCAATAAATTATAGTGCAGTTTTATAATGAATAATAAAAATACACCTGACATTAGCACAATTAGTTGCAATTTTATACTGCACTGCATTCTAGTTATAGTCTACATTCATAAAACTCATTGCAATGTGTGTGTGTGTGTGTGTCTGTGTGTATGCGCGCGCACGTGTGTGAGTTCATTATAAAAAGGAATGTTTGAGAATCAGCATAAAAACTAAAAGTATTAAAAGTTATGTATTAAAAGTTATGAATTAAAAGTTATGAATTAAAAGTTATGAATTAAAAGTTATGTATTAAAAGTTATATATTAAAAGTTATGTATTAAAAGTTACCGCGGGAGACAACAGAAGTGTTCCGGAACCTTTAAGTAGACTATAATGAGAGTTAAAAGCTCATATCATTTTTTAAAACCATCAACATAATATATTTTTTATGAAATTTAAATATACGCAAAATTATTTAGGGAAGACAATGGAAGTTGTTCAGAATCTTCAAGTCACCTCCTCATGTAAATGGGCGAGGGGATGGACTAACCTCCTAAGACTTAAAATATGCTCTGTACTGATGAAATTTATATCGTACATGTATATTATTCTCCGAACAAGGAAATGGAAGTGGTCCCGTATCTCTAAATTACTCTCTGCGTGTCCAAATACCTACGTGTCCAAATAAGCACGTGTCCTAATATGTACGTGTCCAAATATGTATGTGTCCAAATATGTACGTGTCCAAATATCTACGTGTCCAAATACGCACGTGTCCAAATACGTACGTGTCCAAATACGTACGTGTCCAAATATGTACGTGTCCAAATATGTACGTGTCCTAATACCTACGTGTCCAAATACCTACGTGTCAAAATACACACGTGTCCAATTACCTACGTGTCCAAATACACACATATCCAAATATCTACGTGTCCAAATATCTACGTGTCCAAATATCTACGTGTCCAAATACCTATGTGTCCAAATATCTACGTGTCCAAATACCTACGTGTCCAAATACCTACGTGTCATATGCTCAAAATTTACCACGGTTACAGACCCCACCTTTTAAATTTCAATTACGTATATCAGATTTTAATGAAATTGAAGCCATGCCAATGAGACATAAAAGACTTTTTGAACAATCTAGTTTTGAGACGAAATGCGATATTGGAAGGAGTAAAAACCAAAGGAATATCCTTGAAGATTACTGATATTATAGAGAAATTCTCACTCTTCAATGGGAAAATAAACTAAAATAGAAAAACCATATATAAACAATGTATTTAAAAAATATTTGGATTTATTAGTAAAAAAAGGGGGAAAAACAGGAAGAAAAATAATGGATAGATCTAATGATGATAATAAAAAATGAGTTGCAGTTATCTGTAATTAATTTTTTTTTTGTTATTTATTTCTTACAATAACACACACACACACATATAATATATATATATATATACACACGTAAAGACATATATATATGCATACAAAGACACATATGTATATATACACACATAAAGACATATACGTATATATGTACACATAAAGGCATATATATATATACACACATAATGAAACATATATATACACATAAAGACATATATATATATATACACATAAAACATATATATACACATAAAGACATATATATATATATATATACATAATGACATATATACACATAATGACATATATATATACATAATGACATATATATATCACAATGACATATATATACATAATGACATAATGACATATATACATACATATATATACATAATGACATATATATACATAATGACATATATATATAATGACATATATATTTATATGACATATATATTTATATGACATATATATTTATATGATATATATATATATATATAATATATATATAATGATATATATATAATGACACATATATATATATATACATAATATATATATATAATGATATCTATAATGACACATATATATATATATATTCATAATGACATATACATACAGAATGACATATACATATACATAATGACATATATACATAATGGCATATATATATATATATATATATATATATATATATACATAATGACATATATATATATATATATATATATATATATGATGACAATGATGAAATTTATCTAGTTATTTCAATTTTTTTCGAATCTTAATATTAAAGGTAACATTTCTAAGTTCGTGTCTACTATTGAAAATTGGAGTAGAATTCGATACTTTTTCAAATTTTAGTAATTTATTTCTTGTGTTAATCAGTGGGATATGGACTTACGGTCTGACGACAATGACATTGCATGTACTATTAGAAAAGCAAATTGCGCTCCCTCTCTCGCTCCCTCCCCCTCTCTCTCTCTCTTTATATATATATATATATATATATATATATATATATATATATATATTTATCCTGGACTTCTCCTTGCCATTGGACTCAAGCAGTGCCGGTTCAGGAGAAGTGTGGTTAGGGATTATGCATATAATCTATATATATATATATATATATATATATATATATATATATATATATATATATATATATATATATATATATATATATATATATATAGAGAGAGAGAGAGAGAGAGAGAGAGATCTATAAATGGAACTTTTGATTTAAATCCTGTATAATTTCAGCACAATTTATTGTTTGACAAAGGAGTACAGATAATTATTGAAGTCTTTTCCTTAACCCATGAAATTTCAATAAATGGCTCATCTCATCTGAGGAAATGTTGTCGCAAAACAGATGTGGATAATTACGAATTTTGCTTATTAGCACATAGATTGAAATGAAAATTCAGTTGATAGTGTAAAAAAGGTTAGGAAAAGTTGGAATGATGGACGCACACACACACACACTCACACATATATGTGTGTACACACACACACACACACACACACATATATATATAATAGGATAAAAAATCCAACGATATGATAAAAAAGCAGACAGAATAAATAAATAAATAAATAAAAAAGATTATAAAGTAGATTTTGGAGCTTTGTGTTTTCTTTTGACAACCTCATATCTCCTCCCGATTTCTTATTTTATCATTTTCTCCTCGCATTCAATGAGTCCTCATATTCGATGTTTCCAATAAAGGAGGAAGAATTGCTGCTTTATGGGTAGGAATTTATCTATCTAATGTCAGCGTTAATTGTTTTTTTTTTTTTTATCATGAATTAGCATTTTTAGTTTCTTACATTAAGCGTATGTTTTATTTTATATTATTTTATCATTTTATCATTTTATATCTTATTATTTTATATTATTTAATATTTAGTTCCTTACATGAAGTGCATGTCTTTTTTTATATTATTATATATTTTATTTTATTTTTTCATATTTTCATATTTTATTTCATATTTATTATTTTATATTATTTAATATTTAGTTCCTTACTTTAAGTGCATGTCTTTTTTTATATTATTATATATTTTATTTTATTGTGTCATATTTTATTTCATATTTATTATTTTATATTATTTAATATTTAGTTCCTTACTTTAAGTGCATGTCTTTTTTATGTTATTATATATTTTATTTTATTTTTTCATATTTTCATATTTTATTTTATATTTATTATTTTATACTATTTAATATTTAGTTCATTGCGCGAAGACGTATATCTTTAGTTCCTTACATTAAGTGGCCATTTGCCTTGTCTGGAGCGACAATATCAAACTTCTTTGGGACATGGGTATACAAACAGATAAGTATCTTGAGCATTCAAACTCATTAACATAGCTGGTCCTTTTCGATACCAGAATCCAAGAGAAAGGACACGAGAGAGTAAATATAAAACAAAAATAAAAAATTAAAAAAAAGAAACAGAATAAAAAAAAAATAAATAAAAATAAATATCAAGATTTGGAACAGGAATTACGGCATAAAAATATAAAGAAGTCCCGAGAATTCCTGTTGTAATTGGAACGTTTGAAACTATTATGAACAGCCACTATGAAAGGTTTAATCAGATTGACGAGACAATTTCTTTCCCAATCATGCAAAAGGCTTGTCTGTTAAGAACGGCGAAAGTGCTAAGGTGCAGCTTGAATAATAATAATAATAATAATAATAATAATAATAATAATAATAATAATAATAATAATAATAATAATAATAATAATAATAATAATAACTTACCTTCTTTCTTGTGACAAGTCTGAAATAAAAACAGACGTCATCACGTGACATTAATGTGTCAACATAGAAAATCTATATTAATTTACTTAAACAATTTACACTTCTGCATTAGACGAACGGCGCCATCGTTACGGGGGATAACTCCAATTTTTCCTAGGTCAAATAATACGCCAAATGATTAACAAACAAGACTTTTTTTTTTCCGAACACAAAAATATTTGAAAGCCAAAACATTTATTGCATAAATATGTAGCAATATATAATTGTAAAAATATTTATTTTTATGAAAAGTCTGCGTAAGAAAATATGATTTTAGTAAAACAATTTTTGAATTAAAGCAACATTGGATTTTTTTTTCCAGAAACATTTTTTTTAATTAAAATAAAATTCGATTTTTTCCGAACAATTTAATAATTTAAATGAAATATCTTTCGAAGCAACATTAGATTTTGTTTTTTTTTCCGAAAATATTTTTTAAATTAAAATAAAATTTTCACTGTAACAAACTATAGTTTTAATGTTTTTGTGGCATTTGTGGAAAAGCCAAGGAAATATTATAGTTTTAATTTTTTAAATTAATAAACAATTTGAATGGAGAGAAGCGCCACCTGGCAACAGTTTAGTGAAATGCAACCCAAATGACGCCGTACGTATAATGCAGAATAACAAACAATTTATTATAATAATAAAAAAAAATTAATGTAAGTGAATTTTTTTCTAATGTAGTTTTTTTTACGAACAAAACTGAAAATAATATACACTGATGCGTTAAAAAACAAAAGAGAGTCATCGCTATTTGTAGCTACAACATTTTACTAAAATAACAAATAACACCCGACAAAAAACAAAACAAAAAAATGAACAACGAATAAGTAAAATGAAATAACATTAAATAAGCGAAAAAAAAATACAAAAAGAAAGACAACGTTTCTCTTATATTCACACGAATTTAATAAAAAAATATAACAAAAAGAAATCTAATAATCTTTATTTAAGAGTTTCGCACGTTTGCTAAAACATCAGCAGCAGCGTAAAGTAATCATAACTCATTTTGCAGAAAAAAAAAAAAATGAATTAAAAATGCACTTATAACACGATACACCCGTATATTATGTTCCTATTTACAATGCCTCCACACGGGACAGAGTTAGACACCAAGGTCGTTTTTTAATGTGGAGAAAAGGAACAAAAATAAAAATTGTCTCAGTCGAACAGAGAACAAGAAATTGAAATGCAGCATCTGAAGAACAGATACTACACTTTGAGGTATTTATTTGCTCCCCCACTGAGCAAATTAGGCACAAGGCCAATTTTTAAAGTGGGGAGTAAAGGGGAAATGGGGACCAACTCCCCGGGGAGTAGGGGAGCTGGATAGTGACAATTGGTATGAAAGGTTGCCCCTACATTGACCAAGGTCTTATCTGTGGGGTCGCCCCCACATAGGGTCTTTGCTTGCAGTATCTGCCGGAACAGCAGATACTACACTTTGATCTTGTCCCGAAGGCCAAGTAGGTCTAATCCCCCCAAATATATATATATATATATAGTATATTAACATTGTTAGAGTACTTTTGTCACAAGGTGCTATATTTGTTTGCGCACATGGCAGAATTCAAACACGCCTTTTGCAGAAATAGCGGCGTAAAGACACGCCCCTAATACTCAAAAGGAACGCGATGAAAAATTATTGTTGCTAGTGTTACTTATTGCTCCTGTTGATTCAACCCTTGGCACCGTCCATACGGACCGGACCTACCTGAGGCATCTTATCACATATCAGGAACGTCCGCATCAATCTCCGAATTGACGTAATTCCATGCTATTCAGGATTCAGCTTCCTTACATCAATTCCTGCAATCACTATTTCTGCAGATCCAACTCTTGGCAAGGTCCCTGCGGACTTGACCTACCTGAGAAATCTCATCGCATCCACGTCAATCTCCCTGTGACGTCATTCTATATTGTCCAGCATCCAGTTTTCACATTTTCGGCCTTTCCAGTTTTCTTGTGCCTTGTATTCCAGCCTATCCATTCTCCGTTGCTGTCCAGGTGCATCATTTCCTGTTCTTCAACCTTCCTGTCCCCAGAATCTTCGTCGATCGACTTTCTCCAGCTCTTTTACCACTTTTCTTTGTGTATTTATTGTGGAATAAATACAAATTCTTCTTTTTTTTTCATCTTTATCTGCGCTTGCCATATTTTCTTTGCCATTTGTCATATTTTGCCCTTTTCAGTTGTACAAGCGATCGGTCCTCAACTGATTTCAGCCCTTGTCGGCAACACGTCAGATGAGTCGACAGACTGTGTTAAAGCATAATGAACAGTAAAATATGCCTTTGTCTTCTTTATAATGTAACGAAAAAGCCCGGAAGTTTTGCTCAATGAATACCAAAATTAACTTGTATCGCATGATTGTAAGTGAAAAATTCGATTTTTATTATAAAAGAAGAAAATGAAAAATCGATCATGGCGACAACAAATTCTGAAATTTCAATAAAGTAAAAGTATTGCAATAAATAAAATTTCGCAAAATGCAGTTTTCATTGTAAATATATAATTTGTCCAGAAATAAGAAGACCCATGCAGCGTAAAATTTGGATTAAAAAAATCATTTATTTGAAAGTAAGCAAAATAGTGGTATAATGTTACACCAAAGGATTGCGTATCTCCGGCGAATGCCATGTACACGTATTGCTATATTTCGTCTACATATTTTATAGACGCACTTTTGCGAAATGAGTGCCAAAGTATATACACTCGTTTGACCGTGGGTTTTGTAACAAAATAAGAACTTGTTAAATCAACAAAGTTTTATTTACTTTACAAAATGATAATCTGACAGGCGAAAGAGTTCGAGTCAATATGAGGGTGGTGGTACGTAGCGATCGGCAGAAGTATGTCAATAGCTTCGTTCTCTTCTCTCTGTCTGATTGTTTTTGTTTTGAGTTGTTTTAATATTTACATCGCCCCACATTCCTTGGACGGGATTTAATTGTTCTCTTAGTTTGACCTTAGATTTGAAATATTTGTTATAATTTCAATCCAGAGTTAAATAGTTTTCCTGATCTCGATTCGTCGATCGGAATGTTGGATTGACGTCATCGCCAACAATCCGATTTACAACTGGTTTTGCCTGACTCCGATATTTTCCGGCGTTGTCCGTCACATATGCAAGAGCATCAGGTTCGAGTAAAAGGAATCGACAGCGTGCAGTCGTTTGGTAATGAGAAGATAGACGAGGTGTATGCGAGAAAATCACGTTTGTGTAAAACCGCCAGGCTGTTGATATATGACCTAATTTAAAACGGGGCGAGTGACTAGCATGGCCAATCAACAAGCTGTCCTGATTGGTGGAACCTCACATCACATACGCGATATCCGCCTGGCTTTGAAGGCGAACTATTCAAGCAACTGATGAATATAATGAGTCGTCAGGCGTTGAGCTGCTAATGAGTGGCATTAGTGATTCTTGTGAAAATGGAGCCGGAAACTTTGTCGGGCGATTCGGAAGCGGAAATTTCGCCAGACGATTCGGAGGTAGAGACCAAGGTACACGTTCCACTTCAAAGAACTAAAAGACCACAACACTGCATTGTGCGTGATCAAGAGATCGGGTTGAGTGGGAATGCAGCAGCCATTATGTGGTTCTATAAGTAAAGAGAGTGAGAGTCGCGCTGGGTGTCGTCCATCGGATATTAAATCCGAAGCGTCTCATTTACAACTTGAAATCTTGTTTTTCTTGTGCGATAACGAAAGATCATTTATGCATGAGCAAATTCTCGTTGATATATATTATATATATATATATAAAAAAAGATAATTTTCTTCACAGGATCAACACACACACACACACACACATATGTATATATATATATTCCGATAAGAATTTTAAGTATTTCGAGTGTTGAGAGAGAGAGAGAGAGAGAGAGAGAGAGAGAGAGAGAGAGAGAAGGAAACAGACAGACAGACATATGTATATATATATTCCAAGAAGTTGGACTATGTTGAGTGTTGAGAGAGAAGAGAAAGAAAGAGAGGGGGAGACAAACGTGTATTTATTCCGAGAAGAATTTGGACTGTTGATTATTGAGAGAGAGAGAGAGAGAGAGAGAGAGAGAGAGAGAGAAACAGAGAGAGAGAGAGAGAGAGAGAGAGAGAGAGAGAGAGAGAGAGAGAGAGACAAACGTATTTATTCCGAGAAAAATTTGGACTATGTTGAGTATTGAGAGAGAGAGAGAGAGAGAGAGAGAGAGAGAGAGAGAGAGAGAGAGAGAGAGAGACAAACAGACAGACAGACAGACAGACATATGTATATATATATTCCAAGAAGTTGGACTATGTTGAGTGTTGAGAGAGAGAGAGAGAGAGAGAGAGAGAGAGAGAGAGAGAGAGAGAGAGAGAGAGAGTGAATAATGCTTTATACATGATAACAACTACATTTGTTGCAGCAGTCAAGGTGCCAGGAGCAATTAAAGCCACCTAGACAAAATAGCGCTGTAATTTCGAAACACTTTAGCATTAATGCAAGCCAAGACTTTCTTCCACTCTATCATTGACTCTACCAGAAACACAAGTACAACCATACACAATGATGCATGTTTAGCGAGATTGCAATGCATGGAAACGACAGGCATGTGATTGGGAAAATATCTGGTTCGGGGTTTAACCACACATAATTTAACGTTTCTGAATTTTTTAGATGAAAATTGGTTATTTTTATTATTTGGATTCATCAAACTACTACTATTATCTTGAGTGTTATTTTCACAACGTTTCAGCCGATGTAGCCTCCGACATCAGGTCTATGTTGTTGAACTCGAAAATGTCAAACTTTGGAATTTGAACGTAATTTCGAATGGAGCCCTTCATTTACTTCACGGGCTTAGGATGCTCTTGTTCCGTCAGCCATGACTAGATAGAGGTCCTAAGTAATTCGCAATTGTATTTTTCGGTCACCTACACTGAGAAATGAACCGTAAGCATCCGTGGCGCGGTTGTTAAAGTACTTCGATAAATCAATTGATATTCTCCTGAAGGTTGAAGGTTCAATTCTCAGTGTGGGTAACCGAAAAATACAATTGCTAATAAGTCTATCCAGTCATGCCTGACGGGACAAGAGCATGCTATCCCCGTGAAGTAAATAAATGGTTCCATTCGAAATTCCGTTCAAATTCATGAGTTTGACAGAAACATTCTCGAGTTCGACAAGATACACCTGAAGAAAGTCGGAGGTTAAATCGGCTGAAACAGTGTGAAAATCACACTCAAGTTGAGAACAACCGTTTGAAGAATCCAAATAATACGGGCACACATAATTTGTTCTTTTAGAAAACTAATTGTTATAAACACTCCAAATAATAAACAAATTGGTCAGTGAGTTTTTATGTCCAGTGATTAAGCAGCCGATAATTCTCAGGTGGTCTTTATGTAGTACACACAGAACTGTCATTTAACGTCTAACACATCAGTCAATAAAGAATTTTTTTCTTCATCAATGTAGTCTCCTTCTAGGATGATACTGTGATCTCAATGATACTCTAACGATTCGATAGATTTTTTTTAAAGAACGATTTGTCTTTGACCTTTCTATATCATTAAATCATCAAAACACAATATCTTTCTCCCTAGAGCATTCTTTTGGCGCCCGTAAAAGAGAACTTTTTTGTTTCGTATTTGTGAGTGTTTCGGAGATGATTTCTTGCTTCAAATGCACTAATAACGATGGTTAATATTTGCTATTGATGGGTTTTTTCCTTTTTCAAGGTAATCGATAAAAATACTTTGCGTAATCTAAAATAGTGGCCAAAACCTTAGCTGCTAATGTTTGCATCTTTTGGGCAGCTGTCACCCGTTTTTATCCCAGCCAGATAGCTGCTAATTTCACCCCAAAGTAAAGTGTTTCATTCCTTGTTACATATTGATGCAAAAACTCGTCTTTGTTGTGTTGAAGCGCTTGCTGTTTGAATTGTCAAAAAGTTGTTGGTTTTAATCGCTGTGAACAGTCGGGGCACATACATTGAACACAGATTTCTCATCGACAAATGTTCATATAAAATGATGAAAGCACAACCTTTTAATATAATGAACTTTTCGGATATCTTATGCAACATCGTTTTAGTTAGCAGCAATGAGTTTGTCGATTTTTTCGATGTTTTCCAATGTTTTCCGAATTTGTGCGATCTAAGCGTTCAGTATCATTTGTGTTTGCAGGATTGCGTTTAAAGTCTGCATACCACTTCTTAATCCTTTCCGACAGCGTATAGTTCTGATAGAAAATATCAAGCGATTGATTTGTTTGAATAGTATTTTTCCTATCAGAAAGCAATGCTTTATCAACACACAAAAAATTCAGATTTTTTTTTTTTACCGTTTTGAAAATTTGCAACGGAAAACCGAAAACCGTAATCTAGAAAATAACAGTCCGATTGAGCTGACATGTTGACACATGCACTTTATGAAGGTTTATATTCTAAAAAATTTTTTTTGACATTTTAATTACTGGCACTATGTACCAGTCCCCAGATTTAATGAGTGATATTACACACACACACAAACACACACACACACACACACACACACACACACACACACACACACACACACACACACACACACACACACACACACACACAGATATATATATACTTTTTATTTGTTTTGCATAAGCATTAATATGTCGCTACACATTCATAAGCATGTTTCGCTCAGCCAGTTACAAGTAACTAAAGGCCATTTCAGGAGATATTGCTTATACAAAGTTCAGTCAGTAAACCTCGTTTTATATATATATATATATATATATATATATATATATATATATATATATATATATATATATATATTACGAGCAAAATAGAGAAAAGGGAAAGTTTGCATCTGAACCAGACGGTAAGCACGCTGTGAACACAACTCATCGGAGTATGCTTTGTTTCCGTCAGGTTCTCAGTACAATCATGATTTTAAGCGGAACGGCCAGTTGTATTTGGTTCCGTGAGAAGTGACTCTTCCGATTGCGAGTCTGTGTTTGGCAGATAAGGCAAGTGTCATTTCAATTGCTCAAAATAAAATAGTTACTCGTCTTTATTTTTTAAACACGTGTTGTGATTTGATTTCTCGACAGCAACCACTGAATTCAAATAAACACAACGAACGAACGATCACGGCCTGTGCAGTGAACATGCACATAACACAGTTCACACATTGAAACGCTTGCTTCTGTGGTTTTCAGTCGCTCCTTGTCTAAACTATCGAAAATCTTTGGTTCACCAGTAAACACGGATGTTTATATCGATGCTTGTCGATTTATGTCAGAAAATAAAAAAATGGGCCAGCCCCGAAGACGAATCAAAGGCAGCCTATCATGCTACAAAAAAAAACCAATTGACAGGATTGATGACTAATACGGATATTTTAGCCATGCATCAAAATGGCGAATCAGGTGGGTAAATATTCGATTATGTCAATAAATCACATATTTTACGAGTTTCTGTTAAATACATACACACACACACACACACACATACACACACACATATAAAGTATGCTTAATATGTATCACCATCAAATTTATCCACAAAAATATCGAGATAGGCTGTCTTCAGTAGGAAGTTTCGTTTTTCGAAAAGTATTATTATTCACGTCAAACTCTCGAATCTGAAACAAAGAAACGAATAAACAACGGAGAAGATAAAAGTAGAAAACCTAACATTATTATATTGATAAAACCATCTGGAGAGTTTTTTGTCCAAATCATTTCACAGAAAATTCAAATTTCTAAATTTAACAACAGGGCCACTAGTATTATTCAATGTGCAAGCGAAAATCCATGTTTACAATTAGTTGATCAGTCGTACCTACTATTTAATAGATTAACTATGCCATAATAGCCGATTTCTTCATTTATATATATATATATATATATATATATATATATATATATATATATATATATATATATATATATATATATATATATATAGGAAATTTATTACTGTGAGTCCAGAATGAGTTTACAAATTGTTTCAACTAGAGGAAAATCCTCAAAGAGAGGAAAAATCCAACTAGCATCATCAGAATTCATAGATGGACTAAGTTATAAAGTCAAATAAAAATGGAAAGATCGTAGATAAAGGGGAGTTAGAAAAGAAGGGGGAGTGGTGGGGAGAGGACGTTGGAGTTTAAGGTAGTAGGAGTGTATTAAAAAAAAGAGAGGGGTTTATAATTAAATATTAATTATGTGTAAATTCTTATATACGTGTTTTTTAACAGTTTAAACTTAAAAGACGCTACTTTTGTTGATAACGGCATAAGTAACAGTTAATTTAAAGGATCACCATGGCAACAGGTTGGAAAGTTAATGTTAGTGAAGGAACGGGTTGAAAATGGGGTTTAAAGTAATTTAGCCGGGCGGAGAGAGATTGAAAGATATTTATTGTTTATAAAATGGAAAGAAAAAGAAAAGGAAAAATAAGTTAATGAATTATACTTTACAGGTTTATTTTAATAGTGTGATGATATATATAATTAAATATAATAAATAAATTAGCCGGGCAGGTAGAAATAATACGTTACAGGTTTATTTTAATAAAATAAAATAAAATAGGTGAAGGAACGGGTTGAAAATGGGGTTTAAAGTAATTTAGCCGGGCGGAGAGAGATTGAAAGATATTTATTGTTTATAAAATGGAAAGAAAAAGAAAAGGAAAAATAAGTTAATGAATTATACTTTACAGGTTTATTTTAATAGTGTGATGATATATATAATTAAATATAATAAATAAATTAGCCGGGCAGGTAGAAATAATACGTTACAGGTTTATTTTAATAAAATAAAATAAAATAGGTGAAGGAACGGGTTGAAAATGGGGTTTAAAGTAATTTAGCCGGGCGGGGAGAGATTGAAAGATATTTATTGTTTATAAAATGGAAAGAAAAAGAAAAGGAAAAATAAGTTAATGAATTATACTTTACAGGTTTATTTTAATAGTGTGATGATATATATAATTAAATATAATAAATAAATTAGCCGGGCAGGTAGAAATAATACGTTACAGGTTTATTTTAATAAAATAAAATAAAATAGGTGAAGGAACGGGTTGAAAATGGGGTTTAAAGTAATTTAGCCGGGCGGGGAGAGATTGAAAGATATTTATTGTTTATAAAATGGAAAGAAAAAGAAAAGGAAAAATAAGTTAATGAATTATACTTTACAGGTTTATTTTAATAGTGTGATGATATATATAATTAAATATAATAAATAAATTAGCCGGGCAGGTAGAAATAATACGTTACAGGTTTATTTTAATAAAATAAAATAAAATAGGTGAAGGAACGGGTTGAAAATGGGGTTTAAAGTAATTTAGCCGGGCGGGGAGAGATTGAAAGATATTTATTGTTTATAAAATGGAAAGAAAAAGAAAAGGAAAAATAAGTTAATGAATTATACTTTACAGGTTTATTTTGATAGTGTAATGATATATATAATTAAATATAATATATATATAAATAAATAGCCGGGCAGGTAGAAATTATACGTTACAGGTTTATTTTAGTGAAATAAAATAAAATAGGTGAAGGCTTAAGTAAGTAACTTAAATAATAGAAAAAAAAACATTTTTAATAAGTAACACACAAATATAAGCACACGCATAAATATGTACAGCAAATGCACATACGTAAATGGGGGAAAAGCACATGCGTGATCACACATACATATACATATATATATATATATATATATATATATACATATACATATATACACAAACATACATATACAAACACATATATATATATGTACACATACACAGATACGTAAAAATACACGCATATATACATATATAAACATATATGCAAGTACACATACATCCAGATGCAAACACTTACACATACATATATATATACATATACATATACATACATATATATACATATAAATATAAATTAGCTGGGAGGGGGGGGAATTGAAAAATATTTTATAAATAATTTTTAAATTTTCAGGCGTTGTAGTTGAAGGAAAGAGAGAAAGAGAAAAATATAAATTAATGAATTATAAGTTACAAGTTTATTTTACTAATATAGAAATAGGTAAGAATATCAGTAAGTTAATCAAATAATAAAATTCATAAAATTATTAGGGAGATATTTATAATAAGTGAATAAAACACATACACACAGAAAAACACACACACAAAAATACATGTAGAAGATATGTAACCAAATACAAATATATATAAAAAAAAAAAACACATACATATACACACATATAGAAGATACGCACAAACACAAATACATATATATACATACATATACACACACACATATATATACACACATATAAATACATACATACACACACATATACATACATATACAAACACACACACATACACACGCACACACACACATATATATATACATGTGCACATATATATACACATATATATATATATATAAATTAGCTGGGCAGGGAGAAATTGAAAAAATTAATTTTTTGTTTTTAATTTATTATTTATAGTTTTTTGAATTGTCGGGCGTTAAGTTGGAAGAAAGAAATGAGAAATAGAAGGGTAAATAGGTGAATTATACGTTATAGGTTTATTTAATAAAGTAAAAAACTAAGGATATAAGTAAGTTAATTAAATAATAAAAATTAATATAATTATTAATAAAATGTAGATAGTAAGTAGATAACAAAAACACACAAATACATACACATGAGTACACATGTAAAAAATACACACATCAATGGGGGAGAAGCATGTGCTTGAGTATATGTACAAACACAAATACGAAAAATATGTAAATAAGCTTCGTGTTAAAAAATATGATAATTATTATTGAAAGAATTAGTAAGAGGTAAATATAAGAGAAAAGCGTATTATATATGTTATATGTAGATGGTAAATTAAATAATTAATTAAAATAGAAGGTAAGTAAATGATTAGTTGTTAACAAGTAGATAATAGACCGAGAGGCAAGTCGAAGGATACCAATTGTGATAAGTACGTAATTGAAATAATAGAAATCGAGACCTGATTATGGAAATAGCCAATAAGAGACTATGGGGCGAGAACCTTTAAATAATGACATAAGGAGTGATTAGGGCAAAGGGGGTGTACAAAAATGAGTTTGGTAAAGAGAGATGTAGCTAAAAATTGGTGGGATAAATAGGTGGGGGTTCTGTGGAGGGGTTCTTTTAAAATGAATGGGGGACTATATAGTTTAGGTTGTAAATAGGGTGTGTGTAATTCGTTAGTGTTAGATTTTAGGGGTGGGTTATAGTTATTATTAGAAGGGTGAGAAGTTGCTTAAGAGGTGGGATTTATAATGTTTACAATTAAGTGAGGTTTCAGTTTTTTTATTTAGAAGTTTATCTCTATCTCTAAAATTAGTAATCAGTAATTTTTCAGTTAAGCATAAATAACATGGGGAGTTTAGTGATTTACAGGTACTAGCTCTATTAAGAATTTCCCAGCTAATAATTGGGGTGAGGTTGTTTCGGGTAAGTAGTAGATAGTGGTTAGTTAATGAAGTACTATTTGGGTGGTTGGGGTTATTTAGGGAGCATTTATGCACTCTAAATCTGTCTTTGAACGTGGTGCTTGAAAGGCCAATGTAAAATTTTTTGTTTTGTGGGTCTTCAGCAGGGGCAATAGTTGCTTTGTAAACCACATTTGTTGAGAGACAATTTTGCTGGAGCGGGCATTGGGGTTTGTTAAGGCAGTTACAATTATTTTGACCATTGTTATTATAGTTGTGGTTATTTAGTATTTTATTGTTGTGTTTTTTAATTTTATTTTCTAGATTATTTGTGCAACTGTAGCTAAGCTTAATAGTGTTCTTATTAAAAATTTTATGTAGAATATTACTAGGGGGGAAGTGGTGATTAAGAAGCATGAAGAATTTTTTACCTAATTTAGTTTTTATCATATTATTATAGGGAGGGTTAAACCAAAGGACTTTGCGGGATCTGTTATTCCTATTTGTATTGTTGGGTTTATTAGGGTCCAAGTATGTAATATTAGGG
>NC_136489.1:112649190-112666690 GCF_053919585.1 Euprymna scolopes | reverse complement strand
CTATATTAAAAAACCTTGTTAAACTTTTTGACATATTTCCATTCTATGGAGGTCAGGCGCGAACGAACACCCCATAATTTTATTATACCATATTTCTTCAAACTGAAACATAATTATCAAAGTATATTTACGCAGATAGATATGAAAAGTCTTTATTAAAGTTTGTGCCTATTTCCATTCTATGGAGGACAGGCGCGAACGCAGACCCCACAATTTTATTATACCATCCCTATTTAAGTTGAAACATACTTATGAAAGTATTCTTATTTACATCTATATCAAAAACACTTGTAAACTTTTTTTTTTTTAATTCTTAAATTTTGTATTTCCATACTTTGTGGACCAGGCGCGAACGCACGCCTCACAATTTTAATGAACCACCGTTCTGCCAGATCAAACATACCCATTCCTGTGTCTCGATACATCTTCTATCATTATATGCAATCAGTATTTTAAAAAAGTCAACCATATAGGAGCCTATTCGTCACCACACACACACACACACACACACACACACACACACACACACACACACACACACACACACACACACACATATATATTATTTTGGTGTCAAATCAAAATACAAAGTTTTACCCATGTCCAAGTTACCTACATATAAAATTTCAAGTCTTTAGACCCAAAATTGTCGGAGGAATTTGGTAGAATCTTCAATGGTCAAATCTTTCAACTTTGTCAGCCAAATTTTCGCCCCAAAACTGATTAAAATGCGAGCCGCATGTCTGAATACCCGTTATGCATAAATTTTAAATGTTTCGGGCCAAAATTGGCTGCAGTAGTTTGCTAGACACCGTAAAAGTCAAATCTTTTTGAACTTTGACTCCTTGGCAGATCAAATTTTCGACCCAAACGATTAAAAACTTGCCTTATCTCTGACTACCTTTTATGTAAAATTTTCAATGTTAGACCAGAAATTGGCAGAGTAATTTGGTAGAGATCGCAGAGGGCAATTTTTAAAAAACTTTTACGCCAATTTTGATCAAATAACATTTATTTTTGGGGCTCAAAACAAATTAAAAATTTTGATCCATGTCCAAGTAACCTACATTTAAAATTTCGCGTGTTTAGACCCAAAATTGGCAGAGAAGTTTGGTAGAGTGCTCAAAGGTCAAATCGTTAAACTTTGACTCCTTGACAGCCAAATTTCTAACCGAAAACTGATAAAAAAGATTTTGCTAAATCTCAATAACTCTTATGTCAAATTTCGAGTCTTTAGACGGAACATGGCCCTTTTTTTCTCTGCAACCTCTTTCTCACAGAAGAGGAAGAGACGCTGCAAGTGTCTCTGCTCCATCGCTATTTTCATGGAAAGTGCTCGACTGAACTCCAATCTATGCTCCCTCCTTTTCCAACCTTTCACAAAAGACACTCGACGAGCTACACCCACTATGTATACTTATGTTAAAAAAAAAAATACGAGTACTATATCTGTGCCTAAATCTAAACGCAGATTCCATGAACAAAGGTTCTTTTCCAGACCTGCTCGCACATGGAACGCTTTTCTGCTGGTCTGTTTACTGGTTGAATACAACATGGTGGCCTTCAAATTCAATGTAAACAAGTTCTTGTTGATTTACACCATTAACGATTATCACCTTGGTGGTTATCACTATCACCTTACATTCATTAACCCTTATCCTCGAGTGGTCTTCGGGCCTTGGTAAGTGGTGGCTCTCTAGTAAAAAAAACGAGCAAAAACGAAACATATATATATATATATATATATATATATATATATATATATATATATATATAGAGAGAGAGAGAGAGAGAGAGAAAGAGAGATTAAATATGACGGTAGATAGGCGTAGACAAATCAAATGTGAACCAGGTTATTTTTCTGTTTATAAAGCAAAGTCGGGGGTTGCAGAGAACGACTGTTGTTGTTTTGGAGCTTTCATTTTCGCAGATGAGTTGCCCTACATATTCTCCATGATTTACACGAGACGAGTTCCATAAACTATCAAGAAAAAGCTGTGAGTTCTCGTTGGAACACGATGACCTAAAAACACATGAAAATTTTTTACGCCTTTTAATTATTTTACAGCAAGGTGCAAGAAATGTTTCTGTTCTTCAACATTTTTTACTGCTTAACAACGAATATAAAGTCAAATTCGAAAACGTCTTGGTTTGCGTTAGTTTGAGAACATTAACTTGAAGGTGGCCAGGACTATGAACACATCCGACGTTGGTTATGCGGCGAAGGAGGCGTGGACAGGTGCGTGAAAGATTAACTCAATCAACTATGATAGATAAGAACGAATAATATATAAATGACTGCACCACGTCTTTATTTTGCAAGAGTTACTTAAAAATACATCTATAATACAAATCTCACCTATCTGTTAAAATGATTGTATGTATGTATGTATGTATGTATGTCTGCTTAAAACTTTCGACAGAGGCAACGAATTTTTACGAGATCAGTATCATTTTGAAGCTCCACCATTCGGACCACAAATATCAAAAAGATTGGCCAAAAAACATTAATTCCTTCTCCTTAAACTGGACACTTTTCTACAGGAAGGGGTCGCTTTTTTCGCCTTTATTTTCGAAAGTTATCCCTCATCATTTCCGGTTTGGCAATGGGCGCAACAGCAAAGACATCACGTTCTTTTTTTCACGTTCAGTCCCCCCTTCGCGGCACTGGTTTGAGCCTGCCTGCCTACTCCCACGTTTTTTTTTTTTTTTTTTTTTTTGCTCAACACACATCTACAAACACCCGGGCAACGCCGGGCACCCAGGCTAGTCTATAATATAAATCTCACCTGTCTGTTTAAATGTATGTATGTATGTCGGCTTAAAACTTTCGACAGAGGCGACGGATTTTCATGGTATCGTGTTTAAGATCGACCCTTCGGACGACAAATATCGAAATATTGCCCCAAAACATTAATTCCTTAACCCTCAACTGGGCACGGTTCTACAGAGAGGGGTCGCTATTTCGCCGATAGGTTCGAAAGTCATCCCTGGTCCGTTAGGTTTATATCAACTTGTTTAATATATTGAATGTTGGATATATTAGCGACTTTAAAATTATTGTTACAGTTTGTATTCACTAGTTTTCACTAGTGATGGGACGATTCCAATATTTTTCCCGATTCCGATACAATTACAGATTCTGTACTAAACTCCCGATTCCGATACAATTACCGATTCCAATTCCGATTCTTTATAAATCTCTAAATATATAGCACTTGTGAGGAGATGATCTAGAGGGTTCTTAAAGCAAAATCAAATGTGAAAGATAATTAAAGGAATCGGTTTTGGCATCGGAAAATAGGCGCCCATTTTTCCGATTCCGATACCGATTCCGATACCGATTCAGATACCCCCAAAAGTTTCGATTTTTCCGATTCCCGTTTCCGATTATTCTTCCCAACACTAGTTTTCACACAGGTTTTCATCAGAGATTGCTTGCTGACCACAGCCGGTGGTCTTCCCTAGAGTTTGGGTGAAATCAAGTCTTCCCAGATTTCCAGTACTCTTCACCTGTTTCGATAACTTTTGCAAACGAATTTGCATCATCGCAACAACCGCTTGCTTTTGACTTCTCGCTGGCAATTCGTTTTCGCTGGAATTTGGGTGGCAATTTGCCTCTTCACACTCCTCCAGTGTAAGCCTGGTTAATGTTCTCTCTTTCTCCTCAGTCTTTCCATCCTTCTTGACAATTTTTTGTGGTGCTAGTCGATGTCGGCATAGATTGCTTTATTATCATTATTTTGTTTCTAGTTGTACTTTTCATTGTTCGAGGACAAGCTGTCTGGGAGGCTTAAGCATTATATCGCTCGTAAACGCGGGAGCATAAGAAAGGAGAAAAATGAAAGACAAATCACGACACCGGAAGAGGAAGACTAAAATTTCAAATCATAGATAAGTTCACGGCGGAAAGTAGAAGTCTCTCGCTATCCCCTTCTTTACACATATAAAACTCTTAACAAATTACCAACTGTCAGCAGCGAAATTTTTATTCATTTTGAAGTACGGTCAACCGGAAATTACTTGATTAAAATGATCTTAATTCGAGTTTCCACTGAGAATGATTGAAGACTTGGCCATTGGAATTTAACCAACCATTATTTATTTATATATGCTATGCTGTTAAATGTTAACATTTAAATATTTGATGTAACGTTTTGGGTATTTTTTTCACATGTATATAATCTTGGGAGTTTCTTTAAAACCTTTAAAACTTTAAAATAAATAAAGAAATAAGTAAAAAACGCTTTTCGTTAGAAAATTATTTTGTCAGTAAATCAATTAATTTCCTGTAGCGCTGAATCGTTTTACTTGGATGAACAAACAATAGTTCTTAAAAGGATCATCAGTTGTTTACCATGAAACACTGTTTCGGGGATTTAAAAACAAGACAGTATATCAAATCATGGCTCCCCAGCAGTGTTGATCAAACACCACCTCCCTCAAAATCTATGCACAAAAATATTTTTGATACTAGATCTATTTTTTTTTCATTCAGATAAATTTAGGCTAACCAATTCGTGTCTTTAAAAAGAATGTTACTACGTAAGTAAAGTTCTTACTAGTGTCACCCGTCCCTTTCCCCACAAGGTAATGTGCTTATTTACAAACTACTGTTTTTATATAGTGTTTGATTGAATCACTTATCACCCCCTTCTTTGTTATTTTTATATATTTACATTCTATTTTTGCTCGTACCATTTCTATAATTATTAGCAATTAAAATACATGAAAAATACATAACAATATATATAAAATTAAAAAAAATAACAAGTATGTACATTTTTTTACATCATTCTATATGTATTGTTCAGACATATATGAAATGTCATATCTATAAAAATTAGAACAGTTTCCGTAGAAAATCTTAAATGGCAGAACTCAATGATAAAATTTATAAAGAAAAAAAAAAAAGAAAAGAACGGCTGATCTTCTAAATTTATTTCAGCTCAATACGGCCTTTTCAAATGAGAGAACCAGTTGAGGGTTATCACTTAAAAAGAATATGGCTTTGCAAACATGTTTTTTAATGATTTAAACAATTTAAACTGAGCTCATTGAATGGCCCAACGGGTAGCATTTTATTCTAATTTCTATACATGTTTAAAAGACAGTTTTTTTTCCTTTTACTGTGTAATATCGAACACTTCGATTGATTGATTAAAATTTTTCTCGTTCGACGACTTTTCTAACGTTAGTGAAGGTTATCTCTAGGAAGGGATTAGCTTCTATTCAACCGCTTCAAACTAGATTCCAATCCAATTTTCATAGATTCATAAGCTCTCCCCCAAAATATTTTTTATACAATCTTCAAAATTATCCTTATTTTGGAAACTATTTAAAACTATTTTTCGTCAGTATACTTAGGATTTTGTTTTTCGAAAATGGAAACATTTTTAATAGCAGTAAAAACTAGAAAACGAAGCCATGTTTGTAACCCCAAAATAAATGCTGTTTTAATTTCGACATTTAACAAACATAAGAAAAGAAAAAAAATATCACTCTCTCCTGCCATAACAGAGTAGAAAATCGGCTACAGAATCGAATAGAAGGTATACCCTTTTCTTCTGTACAAATCCTTTTTCACAGAAGAAACGTTTCTAGTCTCTCTCTACCGTATTTTTATTTTCATGGTAGATGCCCGACTGAGCTCTAATTTTTGGTTTCCTTCTGTAAAACATTTACAACGGAAACTTGTCTAGCTAAAACTACCGCAAGAAAGTTTTATTTCTTCTTCTGTGTGCCTGGAGCTGCACAGAGCTTCCACGAAGAGATTCTTTTCAGGAATTTTCAGTCTTTGAATGCAGTACGTCGGGGCTGTTTGCCGTCTTCAAGTCCAATGTTCACAAATTATTGCTGAGTAGTTTTATTAAAGCAATTTTTGCCCAGAACCAATCGATTGACTGCAATCTTCGTGGTGTTATTGCCACTATACATCTGACATCTAACATTTGTTGGTGAGTGGCTTTGGAGCCTTGATGTACTTTTCATTTAACCGTATCGCAAGGAAAATACGAAAATGAATAACATTTACAAAAAAATGATACATTTATATATCTATATATATAGAGTGTGGAACGATAAAATTGTCGCCGTAGAGAAGAGGACATAATTCCATTTCCGTTTGATGAAAACCGGTTTCTTTTTCTTTGTTGTTGCAGACCATTTACTAGTTGGCCAGTTGTGTACAAATCCCAAGAGCAATAGGAGCCTTCTATTATGTCTGAAAGTGACACAATGTTCAACGAGCCAGATCGGAGATGCGCCGCTGTATAACTCATGCTCTCTACCGATCCTAGTTATGACAACAGGGCTATTGCCAGCACCCTCAAAATGGATTGCTGGATTGCCACAAATAACAATGACGTGCCCAGGGTGATGAAAACAGTTTCCGGACATGGTTATGATCTTTGGTGTGGTTAAAATGAGGACCACATCATGCCACCTCACATCTTCGAAGTTGGCTTGAAAGTCAACACCAAAGTAAACCTGGATGTGGCGAAGAGTGTGGTGATCCCCTGGTGCAAGCAGGTGGCCACTAGAAGACCCTGGGTGTAGCAGTAGGACTCAACGTCGGCCCACAAGTCCAAAGAGACCCAGGCTTGGCTTTAAAAGAATGCTACGACTCTGTACCTTTCTCTCACTGGCCCCCTTTCTCACTTGACCTGAACCTGCTGGACGACTTTGTTTGGTCATATGTCGAGAACATCACCAACATAACCACACTCAATACCAAAGCCAACTTGATCACCGCCATCCGCTGAACTCCTACCGGCGCTTGTGGAAAAGGCATGCTCCCAGTTCCGGACCCGTATCGACACGGTGATTGAGACTGAAGGCGGCTACTACATAATCAAGTTACTTGAATTGATTTGTTTTGTTTATCTTTTTAGTGCGACAACTTTATCGTTTCACCCTATATATATATATATATATATATATATATATATATATATATATATATATATATATATATATATATATATATATATGGACAATTTTTAGCATTTGGTTCGAACCAAAGTGTAGTATCTGTTCTAATACTTCACTTCAGTGAAGGAGAACTTCTAGACTGAATCAGTTTTAATTTTCTGTCCTAATCCAGAGGGCTCGTATTTGAGGTGCTGGATTTTCTGTACTTGAAAATAAAAATACGAACTTTTTCTAACTTTTCCCTCGCGGGCAGTCAACTAAATCTGATCATGGACAATAACGAAATACTAAATAATAAGTGTAGGAATATAATGCATCAAATAACTTCTCACACGCACAGATACCCATAGATGTAAATAGATGTAAATACATGCACACATGCTCACTACACGATCTCATCTTTATTTTTATTTTTCCTGCCTTTCGTACACAGACGCTCACTGATTTTAATAAACTAAGACTATATTGGAAGAACAAAATGAATCCGTTTATCCATTTTTAGAAATGCAAGGTCGACATTTTTGTCTTAAGTGAACCTCATCTTGATTAACTAAAGAAAAAAAAATGGGATTTGCATAAAAAATTCTTGAAATAAAAACGGAAGAAATTTGTGTAGCATTTTTGTTTCTTAACCGAATATTTCTTCTCGATTCATTAACTTTTGTGCTATGGCTTTGCTTTGTGCAAGATTTATGAAGATTAATGATTAAGAATGTAGAACCGAAATCATATACGCTTATGTTTTCATATAACAGAGATTTCGTATCCGTTTGTTTGCTTTCAGCTAATGTAGATTTGATATCTGTTTGTCTGAAACCAATTATATCCGTCTACTATAGATTGATACGTGTCGCGAAAGGGATACATTCGTTCGAAACAGCTGAGTGGCCTTTGCTACTGTTTCGCGTAATAATTTAGTAGCGCACTTTACTGAACGAGTGTTTTTGATCGGGGTCAGTATATTTTTTAGCTTGAGGCTTCCGGTAATTTGTATTGTGCCAATCCTTCCTTTGATTCCAAATTTTCCTTTTTTTTTTGTCAGACCTGCTCTTAGTGCTCCTACTACTATTGCTGTGATAGCCTTTTTCGTGTTTTGTATTTCTTTTTAGTTCTCTGATAAACTCCAGGTATCTTAAAGATTTTCTATCTCCTTAATATTCACTCTGGAACCTGCTGGACCGGCTAAATCTATGATTTAGCATCTTTTTTTTCCTTCTTGTTTAATATTATTACGCCCGGTCTTGTTGCTTGAGCGATGTTGTCCATATAAGTAGCACAGGGACCCGATGTTCTTTTCGCTACTCCAGAGTCCACAATGTATGTTCCTCTATATTATACATTTTCCCCTTTATTCTTCACATTCCATCGGCTTCAGACATTCGCCTTTTCGACATTAAGCGATAACTATTACATCACCGGACCTCTCTCGCATGTCTGGTCGTATTGACCCCGACTACACAGCATTGATCGAATCGACCCAACAACAATTGTCCTAGTATTTGTCACAAAAATATGGCTTTGCGATTTATGCGATTTATACTTTTAGCACCGATAACGGCTTAGCTCAGATGGATTGAAACATGTTGCATAAAGTTCTATGCTGGAAAAAATTGTCTGGACAGCCTCGTTGGCATTCTCCCGACAGGAACACGCCAAGCAACCAGCAATAAACTGACCCCTTCTCCAAGGGACAAAGCAAAACCTTGGAGGGTGGACGCCTTAGAATTTACAGGACCATAACCATATCTCTGTCAACTGGGGAAAAGTCAACAAAACCTCTTTAAGAACACTCCCAGACACACAAAGTACATTTTCGTGAAATTTCAAAAAGTCGTATTTCTTTTTTCCGTATCCATAAGGGAACTCACTTGCACACAGACACACACAGAGTCACACACACATACCATTAGAAAATGGCTTATATATATATATATATATATATATATATATATATATATATATATATATATATACATATATAAGTCAATTTGTCTGTGTAGGCCGAGTAGCTGAAAAAATAATGTAACTTAACAGACGGTAAAATAAAAAAAATAAAACGCATATTTGTTCTACAACAGTATTGAGCACTTTTTTCAGTTTTTATTAATTATTAATTACCATTTCCACTGTATATATATATATATATATATATATATATATATATATATATATATATATATATATACCCACATACACACACATATATACATACACACATATATAAGTCAGTTTGTATGTGTGTTCGTTACATCGACTCTGAAACGGCAGGGCCGATTATTAAAAAAAATTCGCACAAATATATTTTATGTGTGTGGAAATGTTCGTCGATAGGTTTTGTAGGAAAATGCCTCTGACGAGAAAAAAAAGTTAATACCCTTATGAAGTCTTACATCACAAGTGCATTTGAAGGGCCTGGTATATAGAATCAACAGTAGGTTCTTTGATAAGACAGAGGCGCATTCGAAATGAATGTGTCTGTTTAGAGCATAACCGAATCAAAGTACTTGTCGTTTGCATTTTAAACTTTGATTCAAGCCGTTATATAAAAATAATTTTATAAAATGAGCAGTAGGTTCTCTACAGTGCAATGTAGACTATAATGTATTGTGGATTAAGTGACTGTAGAGAGACATGTGAAGCTTCGTCCAGGTGCACCGCGCTGGGTCACCGACTAGAGCAGCCAATTAATCAATTTGATTGAAAAATGGATGATTTCACCAATTTTGATGACAATAAAAATATTGAAATCCCGAGCAACATCGAGTGTCCCTCCTACTGTATATATATAATACTAGCATGGGTACCCAGCGTTGCCCGGGTCGACTTGAAGTTCCGTTTGGAACACACCTGCTATACTAAGAATATTAACCATTTTCATCATGGGCAACGTCGATACCCTCAGAACAATTTCAAAAATAAAAGAACGAATAAAAACATGTAAATGTAATTCCCCCCTCCAAAAAAAAAGAAGTACGTGGTACCCTCTCCACCAGATATTTCTACAAAAAGAATACAAAGAGAAAAAATATTCTCCGGATGTTGAGCACTTTTGTCGCCCGTGTGCTGGAAAGAACACACCCCAAAATAAATAAATTAATAAATTAAAACAACTTTTGTTTCAATAAAAAATAGTGGCGAGTGCCCGAGCGACCACAAAAATAAATAAATAAATAAATAGATAAATAAATAAAATAAAAAAACGCAAATGAAAGGAAAAGATATTTCGCAAACTATTTCACCCACTGAACTACGACGATTTACGATTTTGTGACCTTGAAAAATAACATTTATAAATATCAATACGTGTGTGACTTGCGTCTGTTTGTAATTTTTTGTAAAGGCACTTTTTTTTTAACTGGCTTTTTTTCGTAAATAAAAGAAGTTTCCGATTTTCTTCTTTTTTTGATGGGGGTGTTTTTTTGTTTCCAAAGTGTGGCTAAGTTTCAATTGCCGGAAAGGTAAAAAAATTTCTGTATAGCCATTCAAGAATAATAAAAACAAACAAATGAAATCTTTTCAGTTTATTCGTAAGATTTTTTTTTGTTTGAAAAGTTTTAAAAGAAAAAGAAACACATTTTTTTCTGTTTACACGGAATTATTTTTTCACGCTAGAAACTTATTGATATTACCAAATTATTTTATTTGGTGAAAAGTTTGTTTTAACTATTTTTTATCCTTCAATGTTTCCAGGGGCAAATAACTCTAGATCCGTTTTTAATAAAGTCAATGTCGAAAATAATAATTCCAAATAAATAAAATCAAATAAAATTATATTGATAATATATTTAAAGTTAATTACATAACAATTTTAAATATTTAGTAAAATCAATTTTCCTTAATGTAATATGCAAATGAGATGACCTCTTAATTGTATAAAGTAACGGACCTTTTGTATATATTAATCAAATTGTGAACAAACAAACAGACAAACAGACAGTAATACGAATTTATATATATGGATAATATAATATGGCAGCCTTGTTTAGGACGCATTTTCTTGTTCCCTACCAAATACGAATATATCTATCTATCTATCTATATCTATCTATATATCTATAAAAACAGAGATGTGTGTGCCACAGACGATTTCTGATTGGTTAATCCAATAATCACATCTCCTAAAAAAGTATAGTTCTTACGCTCTTAACTTTACCATAAAATATTTTGGTCTTATTTATTGTCCATCTTAGAAGGGTTTAATTTTTTTCTAACTTGCGATTTACAACTTAAAAAAATACGAAACTAACTTACAATCTAACAATCGAACCTCCGACATCACGGCCGCCATTATGAAACTAAACTAAAAAAAAAAAAATACGCGCGTTCACTCGTTTTTTTGTGCATTTTTTTTTTTGGGGGGGGGGCTAATTTGGCATAATAATGTCCATTTCATAGTATTATCTTGAAAAAATAAAAAAATAAGGAAAATTACCAAAAAAAACAAACAAGAACAACAAAAGTGTGTCGTATTTTTAAAAGTTTTATTGCGTTGTTTTTATTTGCTTTTTTTATTTCATCGGTGAAGAAAATGGCCAAACAGAAATTTTGAAGGCCAAACTGCTTTAAAAAAAGGCCAAATTTCGCGAATTTGGCCTCGCTATAAAAAAAAAAAAGGGAAATCCCCCTACTTGAACTTTCTGTTTAATTTCGCTTGTAGCGTTGATTTTTTTTCTTTTTTCGCTATAAAAAATAACTACTTGATGAAATTACGTGATTTTTTCTGTAGGGTTTGGGTACTTGTGCAGTTTTCCATTGACATTAAAAAATGGAAATATTTAAAAAAAAATATATTATACGTACTCGTCATGGGATAAAATTTGGCGATTAAGTGGTCAATATTCAACGATTTGACCTTTGAGAACTCCTCCTACAATTTTGGGTCTAAACAGTAAACACGTGATATTTTAGATATAGATTCCTTGGACATGGATCTAACTTATTAACTTTACTTGATCCCTAAACAATAAATGTTAAGAGGTCATAATAGGGGTCAAAGTTTTAAAAAATTGACCGTTTTTTTTTTTTCTCAGCATTAACCTCAAAACACCTGGGCAACGCCGGGCACCGATTGCTAGTATATATATATATATATATATATATATATATATATGTATATATATATATACACACACATATATATACACATATATATACATATATATATATATACATATATATATATACATATATATATATATATATATTACATGAGGGTCACCACTTATCATGGCCCGAAGGCCACTCAGGGATATGGGTTATTGTGTGTACAGTAATCAATGAGATAGTATTGTAGTAAGCATTAGTATTAGGGGAGTTGATAGAGTGTCTTACTTAAGGGGGCGGTTTGTCAGGAGTTTGTTTATGTTGGACTTGAAGATGTCCAAGTTGTAGTCAGGTGGGAAACAGGCAAGCGGCAGAGAGTTCCAGTGGCGTGCAGTTCTAAGAAAGAAGCTCTGCTCATGGAATCTTCGTTTGGATTTAGGCACAGATAAAGAGTGGGGAAAATTATTGACAGTATTTATAGATAATATAATATGATTATATATATATATATATATATATATATATATATATATATATATATATACGTGTGTGTCAAAATCAAACTCAGAAATCGCTGTTTGTTTTTATTAATCTGGTGTTTAGAACCACAATCACTACTATTATAGATGCATAGTTTGAATCCACGCAACGATCTTGAGCCCCAAACGTGCACCTATTATAATACCAATTAAACACACACGTCAACATGCATAGCCTTTTCAGTTTACCCAACGTATGCCCTCAAGGATGTTTTCGGATACATTCGTAATTATTGCCACATAACATAGCGAGCTCCAGGAAACTGTCATTCCCCATGAAACTTTGTTCGTACGAGCAGGAGGAAGAGGAAAGATGTAAGAATATGGGAGATAATTCATGACCGAAAAATAAATTGTCTCCCTTGGCAGACATGAATAAACATAGCTTGAGGGCATCGGGTACTAGAAAACAAAGATGGTTATCGTCTGGAGCGAACACACGCGGCGAACCCGTATGCATGATGTCTGCAAGTCAATAAACTGTCACAGTTTTATTGCTGTGTGGTCTCTTGTATTTTCGTACAGTCTATAATTGCGGTACTCAATATGTGATATTCCTTAGCGACTTTAGTCTAGGCATCAATTATCAAGACCGAAAGTCACTCGAGGATAAGGGTTAATAAAATTGATTGATTATTCGTTTAATTTGGAAGAATATTATGAGAGGATTGGATATTGATTATTCGTATTATTTTGGATTCTTTGAACTACTGTTTTCATTTCGAGTGGTATTTTCACTACGTTTCCATCGCTGTAAGCCCCGGCATTCTTCATGCAGATTCCCGAGTTCGTCAGAGAGATTCCCAAGTTCGACAAGATACATCTGAAGAAGGTCGGAAGTTGCATTGACCTAACAGCTGTGAAAATAACACTCAAAATGAGAACGGTAGTCCGATGAATCCGTTTTTTTAAAAAAAAATTCCACTTTCACCCCAAAGAAGGCACATTGCCACTTTCATGTAGGAGGCTACTATCGGGGACATAAGTTGCACGGATACTATGTAGGGAGCTGAGCAGCAAGACATCTATTCACATTACATCTGAACTTCTGCATGTCAGTGAAGTTGGGAAAGCAGGAACCGAGGAGGAAGTTCCAAAGTCTAGCAGTTCTGGGGAAGAAACTATTAGAGTAGAAGGCCTTCTTAATTCTAGGGATCTCTTCAGTGTAGGGGTGGGATTTTGCTGCTTGTCGGGTTTGACGGGGGTATTTACGCCGAGGGAGAACTTGCTTTGCTGCGATATAACAATTGCGTTACTCTTTGTTTATATATACTATTGAGTCACCACTTATGAAGACCCAAAGGCCATTCGAGGATGAGGGTTAATGAGAATTAATAGAAATGGGGGGGGCGCTAGTTTGAATTACGCGTTTTATCTAGGAGAGAAAACTAAAAACTCAATTTTCACTAATTGTCTTCGAAAGCTGTTTTCATTAATAATTAATCTTCGACCTTATTGTTTTTTTGTAATTATTGGATATTTTAATTACTGCGACATGACGATTAAGTAGATTCAATTAGTTTTACTTGAAATTCAATATTTCGATCTTTATTTATGAAAAGAGTTTTAGAAGACGATTGGTGAAAATTAAGTTTTTAGTTATCTCCCTTAGATAAAACCCGTGATCCAGACTAGCGCTGAAATCGGTGAAATGGTCAGAATTTGATTATTTAAGTAGACAGACAGCCCAACAAAAAAAAAAAAAAAAAAGGAAAAATTAACATTGGACTTAAAAACAACCATATCATAGTCAGGTGAGAAGCAGTTACGTGGTAGTGTATTCCACACATGGTTATGTTCGCGGAAAGAAACTTTATTCGCGGAAGTAATAGTAATTGCAAAGAGAAGAAGGAAAGATTCTTTACAGTGGCTGTAGCTAGAGTTTTTACTGTGAATTTATTCCTGGGGAGGGGACTATAGATTAGAGTTTGCAGAGGAACCTACTATGAAAATAAGGATATAATAGCGAAAAAATTGTGACGTCGATTATGTGAAGGAAGCGCTGTAGGGAATATACGAGTTCACTTCCACTAGATATAGAAGTCGATTTTGTGCTTAGTGTCGCACCTCCCAAGATGTGACTTTACTATTTCGTCTTAGAACATACCTCAATCTTATACACGTAGAGGATTTAAGGAACTAAGTACTTCCTGGAGCGGTGGAATGATCCAATCATTTTTCTAGTGATCATAGCAATAGATTTGATGTATATTTTTCCATTTCACTTTGGAGTTTATGAAGGTAGGAGGTTTCTTCAAGGATAAAACCATTCATTTGACCTTGGGAAAAGCGAAGATCCGAACGTTTACGGCCTTCCATTCTTTTAGTGCATGTTTTTTTTTAATTCTTATTCATCGAAACTGCCATTACAAACCAGCTATAAAAATAGTTCGGGTAACGAAAACAAGACAGAAAGAAGGAATATTAAAATGGCGTATGCTTTGCAGCGATTGTGTCCGGACAACGTGACCATCGATCGGCAGTCATTTCGATCTGCTACGCGTTTTAGGAGCCAAAGACATAAGAGATTCATAGAGGCTCAGACATCATAAAATGTTACGAGCTCTGAAGCATGACAGAGTATTGCTGACATTATAGGAGGAATATAATCAATATCGAAAACAAACAAACAAACAAACAACGACAACAAAACAAACAAAAAAAAAGAAGAAAAAAGCAAGATATAATCCAGGATCACTAAACAGGATCACCGTAAACAAGAGGGAGCACAGCAACAAAATTGTATTCAAGCCTCTGGCTAGGATCAAAGTGAAGTAAATATTATTGCTCATAATCACAGCTACTTTATCTTCCGTTTCCAGTTTTTTTGGCAAGTGTCTCCGGGTTGAGAATGTTTTCTGATTCATTATACGCGCTTGAAAAATAATCTAACATTATTTTCTGGCTGTCTGAAATTCCTAAACCACTAAAAATGGTAAGACCTCTTCATCGAAGGCTACGTATAGTCAAAGAGATCGTTTTGGGGGAGAAATAAATTATTAAGTGAAACTAAAGACTTTTGTTTTTAACTTATTTAAATTCTAACTTTGTACCTATTTGAAATCTTTTACAGACCTAATGTCTATATATATATATATATATATATATATATATATATTTATACATATATATACACATATTTATACATATATATAAACGTATATATACACATATATACATATATATATATATATTTATACATATATATACACATATTTATACATATATACAAACATATATATACATATATATACATATATATATAAACATATATATACACATATATATACATACATATATATATATATATATATATATATATATATATATATATATATATATATATCTGAAATGGAACACGTACATCAAGTCTGTTGCCAAGGTCGCTGGGAAGATGGTGGGATCCTTCTACCGCTCCAGAAGATATCTCACTACTGATGCAATTCTCAATCTATATAAAAGCCAAGTACGTCCAAGGATGGAATACTGTTGCCATATCTGGGCAGGAGCTGCTAAAAACAGCCTATCCTGCCTTGACAGAGTACAAAATAGACTTCGTGGCTTAGTGGGGGATGCCCTTTTCTCTACCCTGCAACCTCTCTCCCACAGAAGAGACGTTGCGAGCCTGTCCTTGTTTTATCGTTATTTCCATGGCAGATGCTCGTCTGAACTCCAATCTCTGGTCCCCCCTCGCCAATCTTTCACGAAAAACACCCGTCTAGCTGAATCCACTGTGAAAAATTTCCCCCACTCTATATCTGTGTCTAAATCAAAACGTGGATTCCATGAACAAAGCTTCTTTCTTAGAACTGCACGCCTGTGGAACTCTGTTCCGTCTGCCTGCTTCCCTCCGGACTACAACTTGGATGTCTTCAAGTCCAATGTTAACAAATTCCTAATGAACCGCTCCCTTAAGTAAACACTTCAGCAAATCTCCTCACTAACGTAATGTACTTGCAATAACCCTTATCCCTGAGTGGCTTCCGGGCCTTGATAAGTGGTGATCACTGTGTAAAAATATATATATATACATATATATACATATATATATATACGCATACATATATATACACACATATATATATATACGCATACATATATATACATATATATATGTACATATTATATACATATATATACCTACATGCATATAATACACACACGTACATAGAAGTACATAAATATATATAATATATATATCTATATACATATATATATATATACACATGCATATATATACACATACATATATGCATATATATAAGTTCATATTATATATATACATACATATATGTATATATACACACACATATATATAAGTACATATTATATAAATATACATACATGTATATGTACACACACATATATATATATAAGTACATATATACATATACATACATATATGCATATATATTGATATGTATATATATAGGTACATATATACATATATATACATATATTTCATTAAATAAAAAATATATACATATATTTCATTGAATAAAAAAAGACGTTTTTTGTCTATTTAATCTGTTTTCATCTTTTTCAACTCAATGATCGTCACTTCTGGCAGGAACTGGCTGATGTAATCGCCATATTTGTCGAAGTCCGAGTACTTTCCAATCCATCTTCAGAAATAGATTAATCTATAATAGTTTTAAACAATTTATATTAATTTTTTTGATAACATGTGTATTTATTTCATTGGTTAATTATTTTAATACCGTTACAAACATTTCAGGATGTTACTATTATTGGTAAAAGTTCTTTCATCCACAGTGCTTTTTTTTATTTTTTTTTATTTTTTTTTTAGATTTTATTAGTAATGCATCTAGTATTCCAAGTGTTCGTTTCTTATTGATCTGTTCAAATATAGATGCATTCCCAATTAAATCTTCTTAAATAAGGACAAAGGATACGAATTTTGATAAGTCAGGTGGTTAAATGTACTCTTTATAATATTTAATTTAATGAAATATTTACATAAA
>NC_136489.1:112641690-112644190 GCF_053919585.1 Euprymna scolopes | reverse complement strand
TAATCTAATCTCTATTGATTTTGAGGCCGAGGATGAAAATCCCAGGCTGCTTATGTCAACTACTCTATTTGATACTGTTTTAAACATGGCCTGCCTTTTATGTTCGCGCTGAATTAATCAAGGCCTACGATATACACCCCACTTCATGTAATAACAATATCTATTGCAAATAATTAATTAAAGATACGCTGCTATTTTACTAATTTTCTAGAAAAAAGTGTACATATATATATTGCTTTCTAAAAGGACATACAGAACAATTATCTTGACGCATCGCTTTCCGTTATATCACCGAAGTTAAAGCAACGTTGAGCCTGGTCAGTACATAGATCCATGGCATGTTTGAGAATACGAGGCAATCTATGCGAGAAAGGCTAGAGGCTAAGGGAGTAAACCCCGACAAAAATCCGGTTTGGAGTCCCGATAGGCGGAGAGAGAAGCATTGCAACATCTTTCCAGCAACTTCTGCGGCTGCGCTGACCCCGACCGTACTGGCTTGCTTTTCCGTCGGCCTTTGTCGCAAACGCCGAGAGGGAGACCCTGGTAACTGGACAAAACTATGCCTTCTTATCACCCGCATAGACTTGCATCTGGAGAACCAATTCCAGTTTCGAACTGTAGACACAGCAGATGCTGCAGTGCAGCAGATATTGCAGAATGCCATTGTCTTATTAAACAGAAGGTTGCCATTAAATGTATGCGATAAAGCAACGGCGTCTACCTGCAAAAACTAACGCCGTCAAAATCATCTTCGTTGACTGGAATATACATGTTACTGAAGGTACTTTTGTGAATTTTTATTAGTATTGTGACGATTAGTCGGAATTGGTATCGGAATCGCAAAAACACAGCCTAGTATCCGATGCTAAATTTTTAAAGTTAATTTTTCTATTGCTGTTTTTAATGATGAAATAATAATAATTTATAGATTTTAAACCACTAGTAAAACTAAATTCTGCAGATGAACTCCTGTAAGTGTATTTATACGCTTGCACAAATGCATGCACATATTGTAAGTATGTTATGTTAATTCAAAAAAATAAAAAACAATCCTATAAAAAGAATTAGAATCGGTAATTGTATAGAAATCAGGTATTTAAAACAGAATCGGTAATTCTATCGGAACCCAGAAAAATGTTTGCTAATTTTTATATTACATAGGAACTCCATACGAGAAAATCGGCTGAACCTACCCACGGTGCGTGCTGCGACAGGATAAGTAATCATGGGCGATTGGTTGCTCAACGAATAGGACAATCATCTTGTAGAGATTTGTGGACGCGTCTAAAATGTTATTATTTTAAACTTAAAATTTGGCTAAAAGAAAGATGGCCGAACATTTAAACAACATCACATTAATGCGGTTTGTTTCAGGTGTCGATTATCAAACCATTATTATTCCTGGTCTTCACAATAAGAACTCATAAACGACCTCGCGTTAGAGATGAGTACATTTGCTGATGACACGGCGCTCTATTGTCGACATGCAAGAAAATCAAACACAGACAATGTGTGAATCCTCAGAAAAGTGACTCCTAGTCTGTGGCAGAATGGTTATATTTAAAGCTACCATGACAGAGTTCCATTGCTCAAAGCAAATGTCATTTGTAACAATTCTGGGATCTTTTGGAAAATATATTTGATCTCCCTCCAAAAATATTACCCCCATCCACAAAAAAAGAAGATAAAATTTGGATTGTAGTAAATAAAATGAAAAACAAACTTTTTTTTTATATAAAAGATCATCTTTCTTTTATGTTAAACTCCACATTGAATCATAGAAATACCTTTCCGCCATTCCGCAATGAGTTCCAGGGTGGCGTTTTTTTCTACATTTTGTACAATCCCTTTTCCATAAATGGCGAAGCTGTTCTACAAAAGACGCCAAAGCGTAACTGACTGACAGACTGACAATGCATCTCATAAAGATGTTCAAGGCAGGAAGTCTGTGAAGGATGATGAGAGGTATGGGAAGAGTAAAGAAGTCAGAACACCAGAGTTAATTAGGCAAAATAAAGACTTTATGGATAAAGACTATCGTGTATCTATATAGAGACAATAAGTGCACAGTTTGATGTCAGTGTGGGAACTGTACGCTCAATTATTCGCGAGGAACAGAAGATGCGGAAGATTTGCGCGAAATTTGTCCAAAGGGTGCAGTCCATATCTCCATCCTTGTCACAGACTATTGGACCAAGATGGGCATCAAGACAGTTACTCGCCCCTACATATAGTCCAGATCTTGCTCCCTGTGATAGTTGGTTATTCCCTAAGCTCAAGGGAAACCTTAGAGATTGTCGTTATGAGACAATTGAGGAGACGAAAAAGACTGTGACGAGGGTCATTGACACACTCACACAAGAGGACTTTCATGGGGCCTTCCAGAAGTTGTTGGAACGGCACAATAAGTGCATTGCAGCCGGAGGAGATTACTTCGAATGGGGACTAGAGTTTCATGTGTTGTATACTACCAATAAAAGTTGTACGTACGAAAAAAGCC
>NC_136489.1:112621690-112634190 GCF_053919585.1 Euprymna scolopes | reverse complement strand
GAATCGATGTGTCAACGTAATTATGGCAGACATTAAAATTAAGACTCTTATTCTTATTATTATGTCCAAGTTTCCACGGAAGCAGTAAAACACCATTAGAATATCGACTTAATAACAGTTACATTTGGTATCTATAATCATGTCGTCTGAGTTTCCAGGTCTAAAAATACTCAATTAAATCGTTTTTCGATCGATGTTGTGATGGTGTTATAACATCACAACATTGACTGAAGAACAGCCATATTTGGTATCTGTTACCATGCGGACTGAATTTCCACTATTTCTGTGAAACCTAAAGTATGCAGGTATAATCAAACTAATGTATAATGTGAATAAACAATAAAAAAATGTATAAACTTGTACACAAGTAATTGAGCAATTTGCTAGTCTATGATATAAATCTCACCTGTCTGTTTAAATATGTATGTATGTATGTTTGCATGTCTGCCTAAAACTTTCGACAGAGGCGACGGATTTTCACGAGATCAGTATCATTTTTAGCTCGACCTTTCGGACGACAAATATCGAAGAATTGGCTAAAAACATCATTTCCTTCACCCTCAACTGGGCACTTTTCTACAGGGAAGGGTCGCTTTTTTCGTCGATATTTTCGAAAGTCATCCCGTCTTTACGATTTTCTAGCCTTAATTTAAACCCTCGTCACTTCTGGTTTGGCGAGGGACGCGACAGCAAACACGGCACGTTTTTTTTTTTAAAGTTCTTTTCCTCCTTTGTGGTACGGGTTCGAGCCTGCCTGCCTGTCTACCTACTACCACTTTTTTTTTTGCTCAACACACACGTCCAAACACCCTGGAAACACAGAATAACACTGTATATGTATGTAAATATGTAGTACTTAAAATAAATGACATATTTTAATAGGTATGGAGCTATCATTAGACAGCTTAACAAAACTGGGGTCGATTATTTGTGTTCCCAAACGGTAATGGCATATTAAAACAAGTAATTTATTCGTATTATTTTGGAATCTTGGAAGTCCTGTTATTGAGTGCCATTTTCCGACCCTTGTGTCACATTTCTCACCGTGGGAGAGAGAGAGAGAGAGAGAGAGAGAGAGAGAGAGAGAGAGAGAGAGAGAGAGAGAGAGAGAGAGATAAATAACCCATCCTGAGGAAGCACACGGTATGGTGCCTGAAAGCAGGGGATGTAATCAACAGGCTATAAATCCAGGAATGGATATTATAGATTAGACACCGGAGCCGATTTCCTAACACCATCGTCTGAATCAGTGATATCGTTTTTAAGTGTAAGCTGTGAATAAAAGAAGAAGAAGAAGAAGAAAAAGAAGAAGAAGACGAAGAAGAAGAAGAAGAAGAAGAAGAAGAAGAAGAAGAAGAAGAAGAAGAAAAGGGAATAAAATAGAATACAATACAAAAAAAAAAAAATCGTTGTGTTATTTTTACTTTTTTTTGTTTTAGTTTTGGTTTCAGCCAATGCGCGATTCTAGTGACGGTATACATTTCTCGGAGATTGATCGGTAGCTTGAAATAAGGAAGTTATAAACGTGTCTCCTTGCGCCTTTCAACGGCGACGCTCAGACAATAATTGTGATGATTTGGTCAAATGTATTTGAAGCCAACAAGGTGCAGTAGAGGCATCGAATTTCAGCGTTGAGGAAAAATTATGATCTCGATCGATGGAATAATAATAATTCGGCCTGACTGGTACTTGATATGCATCGCGTGCAAATTGCTGGCCATGAATGACAGCAACAATAGTAGCGTAAATCAGCCACCACACAAACACACACATCTATTCTCTTATCTACATTTATAAAGTTTATGTATATATGTAACCGGGAAAACATATAAAGAGAGGCTGATGAGAGTCCGCCATAGGGCACCAACTACAGGTCCCCTTTGTTTGGATTTAAAACCGTCGGTACCAATGTTATCCTAATCTTCTGTAATCTCTACTATTACATAAAAGGAACTTTCTATCTTTGTATGTGCGTAAGAGAGAGAGAGAGAGAGAGAGAGAGAGAGAGAGAGAGAGAGATTATTTTCTATAGACTCGAAAACGGCTGAGTCGATTTTATGAAATTTCACAGGAAGGTACTCCATAGGTCTGGCAGTGTTCTTAGATAGGTTTTGTATCGGAATATCTTCGATGATATCGATAATCGATAATCGATAATCGAAATAATCTGATGAAAGAAGGAACAGGCGATTTTGACCAAAGTTAACACCTTACACAGCCTAACATCATAAGTGCATTTGATAAGTTTATTATCACACAAGCAGAAAGGCCAGACGTATAAAATAAACAATAGGTTCTTTGATATGACAGGGGTACGTTCAAAATAATGTTTCTGTTTAGAGCACAATTGAAGCATGATATTTGACTTTTGCATTTTATATTTTATATATACATTAGTTCTTAAACAAATTGAACTCCAAGCTATGGTCCCCCATGTCAAACTTTCACAAAACCACTCGACTAGCTACGACCACTATCAACAGTTCTCCCACTCTCTATCTGTGCCAGAATCTAAACGCAGATTTCATAAACAAAGGTTTTTTTTTATCCAGAACTGCCCACCCGTGGAACACTATTCTACTGGCCTGCTTCCCACTTGAATACATCAGAGTAGCGTTCAAGTCTGATGCAAACAAGTTGTTGTTGAGCCGTCGCCATAAATATTCAAATTCTACCCAATTTAAACCACTGACGATTACAACACTACTATCTCACATTCATTAACCCTTCTCGTCGAATGGCCTTCGGGCCTTGATAAGTGGTGACTTCCAAGTAAAAAAAAAAAAAATTAAGCCGGCATGAGACAGTCCGGAACATGAGCTGGAATCCAGCCCGTATTCTAGACTGCCTTATGATCACCAACAGCGTGAAACCCGCGTGATGGCCATTAAAACACGTAATTCGTTTACGCTATCCAACTTTGCTCTAGACAGCATCAAACACCGTATATAGACATGAACCACAAAATTTGTGCCAGTCCCTAAAGCACAGCTATCAATTATATATGCATTTAGTGCAACCAGTTTGCACTAGTACCGACCTTTACCATGACAATTGCCCTCTTTAAATTAACGAGCTTAAAAAACAAACAATAAAAAAAAGCTGTAGATGAATTCGACACCAGCGCACCAAACGTTAAGTCACGCCAACAGATGTCGACCACTTTTAAAAACAACTTTGAAAGTGAAACCAGTAAAAACTGAAACAAATACGATTTTTATGTGAATTAGTTCATATTCACATAAAGAAAATAGAAACAATAAACGACCAAAATTGATAAAAAAACTAATAGAGACATAACTAAATTATTCAAGCACTTTATTTAAATTTCATTGCTACAAAAACAACTAATTTCTTCAAATGTTCGCCGAGGTTGATTTTCATGTTCCCGGAGTAAATAAACTAATGCATTTTCATTGGTTAATTTTTGATGACGTCATTTTACAAGTAATTTTTTTTTTAAAATTGATTTTCCTAATATAAATCGTTTCCTATGTACTTTCACAGTAAAAATAATTCGGTGTTTATTTACATTGGCGATCTTTTCAACCAACACATTTCAGATGAATACATTATCACGTACTTACGTGTCATGTCGAAATTAGTATAAATTTAAAAAATTACGGGGAAAAATAAATCATAATTTCAAATAAAAATAGAATTTAGTGAATCGTCGCGTTTTATCATATGTTTAATGTGGTAGAGCTGTGTGACCAATTCAGTATGACAAACTGACTTATCTCCCTTGATCTAAATATTTCCGATTTGCATGTGATTTAAATCGTGGGTATTAAAAAACAATTGGGAAAATTTCAGTTTTTTTTTTGTTATATTTTGAAGGGCTGTGTCTTAAATAAAGTGGTTACAACTGCCCTTCCACACTTTAAAAAGTCAGTACTTCTACAGAATACGAACCAAATTAAACGAACTCTTACCAAAGCAGATTTCCGGAAGCAACCGGAAATAAATGAAATTGCTTACAAATCGGATGTCGGGAAATAAATGTGTGGCAGACGATCTTCTTTCTTGCACTTCGTTTATTTCTTCTTCATCTGAGCTAATCCATTCTTTGGATTCATGAAAAAATGTTTTTTTTTGTTTTTTTTGTTTTTTTTTTAAAACTAACATTATAGTAATTGGTTCTTTCAAGCAATAACAAGGAATAAGGGACTAGTATATATTTTTAATTATTAAAACAAAATTCTCAGGGAAAAACAAAGATAGAAAATTTGTTTCATTGTTTAACTTCGTCCAAACATAAATCCATCTTCACGAAGAGACACACCTTCAGATACGTGCTTTTTTTTTTTTTAATAAAAAAAAGAAAAAAAAACTTGATAAAAAAGATTGTTCAATTCAATAAGAGCACATCGAAAATTATTTGATCAAGTTAGTGATGTTCAGAAAGCTGGTGCTAATTTTTCGCCAATTTTATACAAGAAAATGATACGTCACTAACATCTCTACTATCATATAAAAAGGAAGTTTGTGTGTGTGTGTGCGTGTGTATTAATTTGTTTCCTCTGGACTCGGAAATGACTAGGCCGATTATTCTGAAATTTCACAAGAGTGATACTTGAAGTGTTTGAGAGTGCTCTTACGTAGGTTTTATATCCAAATGCGTTCGAAAAGTATCGAAAATCGATAATCGAAAAAATACGATTAAAGAAGAGAGTCATATTTTGACCCAAGTTAACACTTTTATACAACCTAACATCACAAATGCATTTGAAAAGTTTTATCAGCGCACAAGAAGAAAGGCCCAGCCTACAAAATAAACTGTAGATCATTTTATAAGACATGAATGTTTCTTTTTAGAGAACAGTTGAATCATGACACTTGACTTTTGTATGTTTCACTTTAATTTCGATTGATTTCGTAAAAATAATTTCATAAAATACAACAGTTGGCTCTTTGATAAGAAACGGGCGATGTATGACTTTTTTCATTTTAAACTTTAAGTGAAGCCATTATTTAAAGATAATTGTATAAAATCAACATTCTCTATAGTGTACTGTAGACTACAATATAATGTGAACCAAGTCACTGCGATGAGGTATGTGAGGCTTGTTCCCGGTACACTGCAGAGGGCAGGAGGTCCATTATTAGAGCAGGCGATCAATCGATTAGATTAAAATGGTCGATTTCACCCATTTCAATGACAGTAAAAGTATAGGAAGGTGGAACATATGTTGATCGTCATCCAATCCCGGATAACGTCGGGCCTTCTTGCTCGTACTTAATAAAATACACAAATACTCACAGCAGCAACAGCGGAGTAGGTGATGGTGGCTAAGTGGTTAACGACACTGACCGACAACCTTGGTGTGCCAAGTTCAAATTCAATTCGTTCACACAAACACTTTCACGTAAGGATATTGGTTCCTCTCGTAAGTACACGATGTCTTACTAGAAATAATTCTAACTGGAAAGATATCGGGGAAAACGAATGCCAAAAATAGAATAATCTGATTCCTACGTGAACGAATGAATGATGTCCCGCCTCCTCCTCCTCCTCCTCCTCCTCCTCCTCCTCCTCAACAACAACAACAACATGTTGCCAAGCTAATCAAGAACCTTGATTCCAGTAAAGCAACTGGCCCTGACAGTATTCCAGCTGTAGTGCTCAAAAGGCTTCAACCTGAACTAGCGCCCATACTTACAAAACTGTTTAAACGTTGTCTTAAGGAGAATAGTTCCCATCTTCCTGGAGAATTTCATCAGTGTGCCCTGTATTTAAGAATTCAGGTAATCGCTCATCCCCCTCTCAGTACAGGCCAATAAGTCTCCTGTGCGTCATGAGTAAGTTGCTGGAATCTGTGTTAAATAATCAACCATCTCAACAAAAATAACCTTCTTAGTGACACTCAATATGGTTTCCGTTCTGCTAGATCTACAGCAGATGTGCTTACAGTTATATCTCATAGGATTAGCAAATCTCTCGACGGAGGCAACCTTTCTAGGGCAATTGCTCTTGACATATCTAAAGCCTTTGATAGGGTATGGCATAAAGGTTTACTTCATAAGATCTCTAGCTATGGTATTGCTGGAAATGTCTTCTCAATTATTAAATCATTTCTTTCTGATAGGTTCATAAGAGTAGTAGTTGAGGGGCAAAAATCAGAAGCTCACAGTATTAATGCCGGTGTCCCTCAGGGGTCCATCCTGGGCCCAACTCTTTTCCTGATCTACATTAATGATCTTCCAAATCATATCCTTACATCATTTGTAGACATTTATGCTGACGACACTACCATTTATGGTAGCACATCTAAGACAGTAAATGACCAAGTTCTCTCCAATTCTCTCTCCTCTGATCTTGAGTACGTAGTACAATGGGGTAAGGAGTGGCTGGTTACTTTTAATGCATCTAAAACCAAGCTTCTCTCTTTACATCATCAACATTCTGATCCACATCTGGCATCAATTGAAATGAATGGCTCTCGTCTTCAGGAAGCCTCAAGTTTTGACAAGCTTCTTGGCTTGACCATTACTCCTGATCTTAAATGGAACACGTACATCAAATCTGTTGCCAAGGCCGCTGGAAAAATGGTGGGATCTTTCTATCGATCCAGTAGATATCTCACTGATGATGCTATTCTCTATCTATATAAGAGCCAGGTACGTCCAAGGATGGAATACTGTTGGGCAGGAGCTGCTAGAAAGGACTTGGCCTGCCTTGATAGAGTTCAAAATAGACTTCGTAGCCTCGTAGGAAATGTCCTTTTCTCTTCCTTGCAACCTCTATCCCACAGAAGAGATGTTGCGAGTTTGTCTCTGATGTATCGTTATTTTCACGGAAAGTGTTCGACTGAGCTTCAATCTATGGTCCCCCCTCGCCAAACTTTCTCAAGAAACACTCGTCTAGCTGTAAACACTATCAATAATTCCCCCCACTCTTTATCTGTGCCTAAACCTAAACGTAGATTCCATGAACAAAGCTTCTTTCTTAGAACTGCACGCCTGTGGAATTGTCTTCCGTTTTCCTGCTTTCCGGCTGACTACAATATGGTTGTCTTCAAGTCTAACGTAAATAAGTTCTTGATGAGCCGTTCCATATAAGTTATAAAATTTACCAAATTTTCATTACTAATGATTACTATATTGTCCAATTTCTACTGTACACTCTTTAACCCTTATCCTTGAGTGGCCTCTTGGCCTTGATAATGTGGTGATGCCTATGTAAAAAAAACAAAAAAAAAAACAACAACACGGAATTCTCTAGCGAAATCTAATATATAAAAGGTTATACGTCTGTCTGTCGATCTGTCTGCCTGTTTGTCTCCATATTTTCAAACTATCTCCTCCGAAACTAAAAGTCGCAGCGCGGCGCTATGGGCCTCAAATGATGGGATTTTTTACAGGCCGTTCTTTTATGTGTCTTTAGCCGGTTAAAATAGTTTTTAAGAGGTCAAAAATGGGTCGAAATTGAAAAAAAGAAAATCGTCATACATTTTGCACATATATCTCGGTTTATTTTTAATGTTCAATTTTTAGCAGTTCATATGCGTGTCACGTTGGACAGTGGTAACGTCACCAGCTTTGAATGTTACATTTTCGGCTTCGATTCTGGCTGATGGCATCAAATACTTTCTTTTTTTTTTTGCTTTTGAAATCACGACTCTATAGAGTAAATATATACGGAATCAATACAAATTAAAATCAAGACAAATATATACGAAATCAAGACGAATGGAAAAATCATATTTAAGTGTATGTTACGCCCGGGCAAAACCGGGCGACCTCCCCCGCTAGTCTAATATATAAAAGGCTATATGTCTGTCTTTCTGTCTCTATATTTTCAATCTCTATCTCATCCGAAACTAAAAGTCGAAGAGCTGCGCTAGGGGCCTCAAAGGACTGGATTTTTTATGGACCGTTCTTTTCTAGTTCTTTGGCCAGTTAAAATAATTTTTAAGGCGGTCAAAATTGGGTCAAAATAGAAAAAACTCGTTATACATTAACTTTAGTTTATTTTAATCAATTCATATGCGCATCACGTTGGTAGGGTGGTAACCTCACAAGCTTTGAATGCTACAGTTTTGCATTCGGTTTCGATTCTAGCTGATGGCACCCAAATACTTTTTTGTTTTTTACATTTGAAATCAGTACTCTATAATAATATATACGAAATCTGGACCAATTAAAATATATTTAAGCCTATTTTACGATCGGGTAAAGGCTGATACCCCCCCCCCACTACTAAACTATATATTAATACGATAGCTTGAGTGTTATTTTGTGCGTCACGCTTAAATCTTTTTTTCCTTCGAGTGACTGTTGTCTAATAGTTATGACCTTCCATTTCCTGTAATAAAAATTTTTTTACCAAAAATTCTTCATAAGTTTTGGTTTCGGTTATAGCTAATAGCATTCAAGTCATCTATTTTTTAAAATAAATAATTTTGCCAATAATTCTTCAAAAGTTTTGGTTTCGGTTTCGATTATAGCTGAAGTAACGGCGCGCTCTCAGGCGCCAACAAAGGAAGACATCTTCTCTCCTACCTCTGTCCAGAGCGAGGTTACCATTACTCGAGAATACACATCATCCCGAGAAGATACTTTTGCCAGCCGAACTTTCTTACTTCCTTCACTCTAACACGGTTCTAACTTCTGGCAACCTACACCCAACGGTGTAAGTCACTTCCATGCGCACATATATGGGCTATAGTTTACATAGGGCATAATCACGTTGACACACCGGTTCCTGTTAGATCACCGAGGTGACGCATCGTTGAACTTGGTCAGTACTAAATGGGTGACCATTTGGCAGGATCAGGTGCTTATCTCGGCATTGTTTCCAATGGTCCTGAACTTTTGCTTGCCAATAGAATCAAGCAGCGCCAACTCAAGAAAACGTAGGTGGAAATTGTGCAACTCTTGCTTCAGAATTCAACTTCAGAGTATTATCTACCATCTTTCTATAATGTTCAGATAGTCATCGTCATCCCGACGGACAAGCATACAGAGCATTGTTTTTCGTTTCATTTAATGAACCCCTCTCTTTATAGGTATTATAGGAGTACTGGCCAGGCTCAACGTTGCTTAACTTCGGTGAACTGGCGAGAACCGGTGTGCCAACGTGATTGTGTCGTACATCCTTAATCTAATCTTTAACCGTCTAATACGTATACTTATATTGTTTTTTGGGCTTTTTATCATTCGCAATGTCACTTTCGAAACCAAGCAAAAAAAAACAAAAAACAACAAAAAAAACGAGTGTCAAGAGGACCATTGTTAAACATACAAGCAGAACGATATAAGTTTCATCATGTGTTAATTAAATGATGAATTGATTTGGATGACATTTGCCGCGTAGAATTACGGTTTGAACGCATAATGCGTTTGCTAGTAAGTACTTTTATAGATTGCGTTCTCCGTAATTAAGAGTTACAGAATTGTCGTTCGATTCAGGCGGACGGTCTCACGTGGTGACACATTCGAAATTACTCTCGTATACCATGCAGGGTAATGGCTAAATCAAAGAGGACCAACCTGTGAGTAGTATGCAAACATTGGCACGCTGAACGCTGGAGGGGATTAAAGCAAGAATATGTCCACTCGTACAAATCTAAAAGTTTTATAGAATAAGAGAAACAGAAATTTAAGTAAGTAATGGCTAAAAATTAATTCTAATCTATTTTCCTATTATTTTTATTCGTTCATGTGCATTTTTTTTTTTATTAAACCAACGCTGCTTATCATTAATATATATATATATATATATATATATATATATATATATATATATATATATATATATATATATATATATATATATAGTAATTTATAAAATATATATGGCGATTAAGCTACACTGAATATTCTGCGTTTCATCCAACTATAGGATTCGTCAGGCTTATGCGCGAATTCTGTCGTTGCTTCTTGTTTTTATACATGTTGAGGATTACTAGTTGGCCAATCAGCTTTCTAGTATCCACCGCGCCCCTTCCTACCAGCCAATGGGCATGCATTTTATATTATATATATATATATATATATATATATATATATATATATATATATATATATATATATATATATATATATATATATATATATATTATTACCGGTTTATCTGCTTAGTTACACATGCTTCGGTTACGACCCATTCTGTAAAGTCTGATGAAGTTACTGGGTCGTTGATACGATTCGGTAACCGAAACATATGTAACTAAGCAGATAAAACCGTAATAAAAAATATATATATTTGCTCTGCAATAGTATTGAACACTTTCTTCAGGTTTTTACTAATTACCATTTTTGCTATATATATATATATATATATATATATATATATATATATATATATATATATATATATATATATATATATATATATATAAACTAGCAGAGAGATCTTTACGTTGTCCGGAATTGAATGAGGATCAACACATGTTCCACCCTACCATACTTTTATGATCATCGAAAGCGGTGAAATCGACCATTTTTCAAAAGAAATTGATTGATTGCCTGTTCTAGTCAGGGAAGAAACGTCATATGCCTCCCCGCATTGACTTCCTTCGCAATACATTGTAGAGAATCTACTGGTGATTTTATACAATTATCCTTAAATAATGGCTTCAGTTAAAGTTTAAAATGCAAAACTCAAGCATCATGGTTCAATTGTGCTCCAAACAGAAACATTCATTTCGAACGCCCCTCTTCCCCCGTCTTATTAAAGATACAACTGTTGATTTTCTGAAATTGTTTGTGCATAATCACTTGAATTAAAGTTAACCGTATAAAAATCAAGTATCATGGTGCGATTGTGCCTTAAAAAGACACATTCAGTACGAACGTGTGCTGGTCTTATAAAAGAATCTACAGTTGATTTCGTAGGCTGGGCCTTTCTGCTTGTGCGCCGATAAAACTTTTCAAATTCACTTGTCATGTTAAGCTGTATGGAAGTGTTAACTTTGGTCAAAATGGGACTGTCTTCTTTAATTGTATTTTATCGATTTTCGATACTTATCGAACGCACCCCGATGCAAAACTTACGTAAGAATATTCTTAGACACATTAAGTACCTTTGTCTGAAATTTTAAAACAATTGGTTCAGCCATTTCCGAGTCCATAGGAAACGAACACACGCACGCAAACACGCAAACACACATTTTCTTTTATATAATATAATATATAAATTATATTTTATAATATATATATCTATAAAAGTGAGAGTGTGTGTGTGTGTATGTGTGTGTGAGGACACTTTGTAACCTATATACTCAACTCATTGCAAAGTGCTTTCAAACCTACTTATTCTTAACATAAACAAGCTCTCATGTGAACGATTCGCGCATGCGCAGTCGTGAAACAGTGGGCAAACAGATAAAAATCCTACGTCCCATAAGTAGCAATCTTTCAATTTTGATTCCCCAGCAGCTCTTTTTTTTCCGGATGAAAACCGAGTAAAAAGTTTTCCACGTGTCTGAATACCCTGTATACCAAATTCCAAAACTGTAGATAAAAAATTCGTTAAGTATATAGGTTGAGAATCATCCTTACACGCACACACATTCTCGCTTATATATATATATATGTATATATATATATATATATATATATATATATATATATATATATATATATATATATAGATAGATAGATAGATAGATAGATAGATAGATCTGTATAGAAAAGATTATGTGAAAAGTGAACTGCATTTTCATTAGAATAATAGATTAAAAAAAATCAATCAATTAATTAGTCAATCAACTGAATTATGAAGTAATAATTCGAGACGACAAAGCTCCATTGATCGAGTAATTAATTGATTGACAAGATAATTAGTTAATTTAAAATGGTAATATTCGAAAACCCATTGGTTATAAACTTTTTTTTATTATTATAATTACTTGTTTCAGTTTTTGATGGAATAATAAATATCGCAATTCATTAAAATTTTATTTTTTATCAAGTTCTTTTTCTTTAATTGCTATGTATAATTTATTATTATTTTATTGTTTTGTTAGATTCTAATTTTAAGATAATATTATTATCTTTATCTTTGTCATTTACTTTATATTTATGACATATTAGACTACCCGTGACCTGTTGGGTCAGTATATGTTATAGCTAGCTATAAAATAGTGATGATATTAATTATGGCAAAAATATGCGCATTTGCACGTACAACAATGGCCACCATTCTTAACATAAGATATTGCATTACTTAATATCTGGAAAACTACTCATTTGCAGAAAATTAAGATGCGATATTCGTTTTCATCATACCCGAAAACATATAGAAGTCGTCATTTCAAAGGAAAATGTTCTGGTGGAAACCAAGTAAAAAATGATCAAATCTTTTATTTTTATGATTGCGTAAAAAAAAAGAAGCTACATGGTATGCTGTCTTAGTCATCTTAACCTTAAAATTTATCTGACGTCACTTCCGCCGAATGGCTTTATAAACAAAGAAGTGCGACTCTTAACGAAAGCACTTATCACAAGCCAACGGCTATAAATTTTGCTGGCGCTGTTGGATATGTCGTCAA
>NC_136489.1:112599190-112619190 GCF_053919585.1 Euprymna scolopes | reverse complement strand
TATCTATCTTCTATCCATCTATCTATCTTCTCTTCTATTCTTCTATCTGTCTATCTTATATATATATATATATATATATATATATATATATATATATATATATATATATTAAATAAATAAAATAAACTCATTTTTTTTATATTATATATTATTATTATTATAAATAATATAATAATAATATATATATATATATATATATAATATTATTATTTCATTTAATTTATTTAATAAATAAATAAAATGAACTCATTTTCCCCGTCTGGCTTTGAACTTAATAGGATTAAGAATCTTGACATTTTATGCAGATGTACTCTGCACAAACTGCATCACGATATCTGAGGTGTGTTATAGGCATATTAGCTATCCAATAACTCGCAGATCGGAGCTTCCTATATTATATCTGGTGAGAGTTCACTGCCAAAACCGGTTACGATCAATGGAAGTAGTAAAGTCATCTCTCTCTTAAAAATTCATACTTCCACCGCGACTCATTTACACCATTTTTGACCATTCACAGGAGACAAATAAGGACGAACGCCGGTTTAGGTTTTCATAAAAATTGGACTGCAATTTAGGTGAAACGCACCATGCTAACTTTTTGGTTAAAAATAAAAACAAACACAAACCTATAAACTTTACATTTTCTTACAGTGCATTAAAACTTATGATACTTCAATTCCGTTTTATTTGGCATTCTTCGCCAATTACAACATCGTTTTCTTTGCCTATTTTTTTTTGGGGGGGGGGGAGGGGCCCCATGTATCTTCCCTCTGTTTTCGTTTTCCAGATCTTTCCCTTTCTCGAATTTATTTCTTCTCTCTTTCCGTGTTTCCTCTTTTTTTGGCAAGTTCACCATCGTTTCTTTTCAGTTTTATTTATTTATTTATTTTTTATAAACTTTCCTCTGTTTCTGTTTCTATGAACATTAAATTTTGTTTATTTATTTCTTCTCTCTTTCCGTTTTTCCTCTTCCTTCGCCAAGTTTAACTTCATTTCTTTATTTGTAATACAGCCGGATTTTTTTAACACTAAAAAAAAAAAAAAATAAATTACATGGATTCATTCCTTCTTCCGTTTATTTGCACTTTGTTCGCTGTCTTTCCAATCTCTTTTATTTTTTTTCTTTATTTTTTTTATAAAAACATATCATACATCATTTCCGTTACATTCCGCTTTGTTCGATGGCTTTCTCCCGATTTTCATCGTTTATTTATTTTTTTAATTTCTTTCTTTCTTTTTTTTTCAAGTTTTCCATTAGAGGTTGCAGTAGGAATCCATTTTCTGTTCATTCTTTTTCCTTTTTTCTTTCTTTTTTGTGTTAGAAACGTCCGTCTCACGATCGTATACAACAACATATTTGCTGGGTAGATTTTGGGGTACTAAAACAGCGGGGATTGGGATTCTTCCATTACACCAACTCCAGGCACAGCAACGCGTGCCAGGGTACAGCTAGTATAATAATGAATACGAAATCTACATCCGGGCGGCCTGCTAGTATATATATATATATATATATATATATATATATATATATATATATATATATATGTGTAAGGTTGGTGCAAAAACAATATCGTTTTCTGTTACTTTTATACATGATTTCGGAATTAATTCATTGATATATATATATAGCCCTGTTATATATCATTTTTAAACGCGTTTTTCCCTCTATCGAATCGTGTTTTTCGTTACAGTTCTCAATCTCCTAATTTATTTTTTGCAGACTTTTCGACACCATGGACCAAATTTAATTCTGCACGATTTTCTTGTTCCAGTTCAAACTAGGCCGAAAAGCTGCCGAGACAGTTCGTTATATTAATGATGCGTTTGGCCCAGGAGCCACTAACGAGTTAAAGGCACAACGGTGGTTCAAGAAATTTTGCAATGGTGACGAGAGGCTCGAAGATGAAGATGGGCACGGCCAGTCGACTGAGGTTGATAACGAATAGGGAAGTAAAAAAAAAAAGTTGGATAAATGGGTGCGGTAACAATCGAACGATAATCCAAAAAATCGTCGCTTTGAGGCGTCTTCTTCGCCCCTTCTGCGCAGCAAAAGCGATTTCTCGAGCGGATTGTGACGTGTAGTGAGAAGTGGATCCTCTACGACAACCGGCGACATTCGAATGGTTGGATGCCGGAGAACCTTCACAACACTTCCCAAAACTGAAATTGTATCCCAAGAAGGTTATGGCGACTGTTTTGTGATCTGCGACCGGTCTCATTGCTCACAGCTTCTTGAATCCGAGCGAAACGGTTACGGCGGAGAATATTGTCGACAAACTGACGAAATGCACCAGAAGCTCCTTATGTGCCCGAATATAAGGGATCAATCCTCTTCCTTAGCAACGTTCGCCCGCATGTTGCTCAACTGACCCTGCAGAAGCTGAACGAATTGGGCTACGAAACTGCCTCATCCGCCATATTCACCGGACCTTTCGCCCACCGATTTTCACTTTTTCAAAAGCCGACATGATGCCGAATCGGCTTTAATGGCTTCATCGCTTTCAGAACTCCAGATCTCTAAATCCGTAGAATTCACTTAGGGTCGGTCCGAGGACGGATCCCATGATCACTTCATCTATTTGAGTATATATGTTACCGTTATGGTCATTCGGAATTGGATTTGAGAAATTATTTAAATCATATATCATTCAAACACGGTAATGTATGAATATATGATTAAATTGCAGTTTTAGTCATTTAGAATTGCTTACAAGCTTCACCGCTCACTCATTTTCCGACAAAATTCAAACAGTTATTACAGTTTATAGATCACCTTATCAGCTATATTGTGGAATTTTATTTTTCAATTTTCGTTCAGTAAAACAAAGGTTATGATGAATTTACTGGTGTTCAAAATCGTAAAAAAACGTTAAGAGGTGAGCGACGTTTTTTTATGACTTCAGCGTCTACTGTTGCTACCAATTCATCGCTCTCGCAAAAAGAGAAGTGACAACGTAAACAGAGAGAATGACAGAATGAAAGGGAGATAATTGGGGGGATTTTATTGAAAGCAGACGAGTGCTGTACATTGTTATTATTTATGTGTATGTTATGTTTATGGGGCAAAAAAAAAAGACTGAAATTAAACAAAGAACAAGTGAATTTACTGTAAGCCTGGAAAAATCATGGATTACAATAGAAAAATGCGAGCATGAAAAGTAATATGGTTAAGCTTAAACATGGAAAAGTAAAGGACTAGTTGTTAAAACTGGAAAAGAAAAGGACAAGATATTCTAGTAAAAAATATAATAAATTTATAACTTAAAATATTGCAGCATTAAGACTTTTTAAGATTCAATTTATAACATTATATAATCAATTCTTAATGCTGCAATATTTTAAGTTATAAATTTATTATATTTTTTACTAGAATATCTTGTCCTTTACTTTTCCACGTTTAAGCTTAACCATATTACTTTTCATGCTCACATTTTTCTATTGTTATATATATATATATATATATATATATATATATATATATATGATGAAGTAATTATTTTACAAACAGTGCGGGTCCTATTAGATTTGAGACTCTTTTTTTGGACTAGTAGTAGACGCACTAGCCCAGATATGGTAACAGTATTTCATACAGGGCGAATTATATCTTCATAAAAATACAAAATGCTCTCTCGTGTGAGTAATTTTTTAGCACAGCCGAGGGGGGCACCTTGTTTAAAGCAGCCTCAAGGTATCTGTTCCAATTCATGTTGCCTGTGTATTTTAGTGTAAGGAGTTTGAAAGCTGGGTCCTTAGGTAAGGTGTTATTTGTCATGGCAATTCTTTGTCACGAAGGTTTTTCTTTGTGGTTGCTAAAGGAAAGTAGGTTAGTCTTAGTAGCATTTATAGTCACGTTCACTACAGAATAAAGATAAATTTAAGATTTCTGTCATCGCCTTGGATATGTTTACATTGCATTTTTCCCCTCCCTGCTTACGATAGAACCTGGTGTTATCAGCAAATATATCCATCTCGGATACAATTTTATCAGAATTTAAGTGGCGATCTAAGTGAGTGGAAAGAATCAGCAAGGTATTTCTGTCGAGAGAGTACAAGGGCTTGTAGTTCGTCAGAGCATCCACCATTAAAATGCTTGTAGAACAGACAGAGTGATGCAACATTCCGTGGATGGGACAGAGGTTTAAGCCTGGATGACAGTTCAGGACCTATCAGGTTGGCGACTCTCTTCTGAACCCCGTCCAGGAGCGAGAGACTAGTAGCAGGCGCACCAGCCCAAAACTTGACAACAAAACAATCTCCCAGCGCATCGTCTAAAATAAAATGATTGAATAATGCGCTTCGAATATTGGGAAACAAAAGAGAAAAATTACATGCAATAAAAACAAATAGCAAAAGCCACACACACACACGCGCACGCACACACACACACGCGCACGCACGCACGTACACACACACACGCGCGTGCGCAAATACTTTCGAAGAATGCCGGAGACTATAGAGATTGGAATGCCGTGAATGCAACCTTCACGATCATGAGAATAGTCCGAAATAATATAACCCGTGTAAATAACTACAAAAGGCAACAGAAAAGCTAAGAAGGAAATCAAGACCGAAAGTGAGAAACTGATAAAAATTGTCTTACCTGAAAAGAAGTCTCTCTTTTTGCTGCCTGTATGTATGGAAACAGAAAAATAGACACACATACTTAGTTATCATTGCAAAACCAGAGAAACATGTACTGAATTCACACTCGTAAGTTATTATTCCTTATTTAAGAAGTACCTCTTACGCGTGTCTCTTTGAATAGGGGAAGACAGTGAAAATCAAACACATTCACACACAAACACACACATATACTGAATAACAACAGTATAAACAAGAGAGGAATGCACACTGCACAACATGAACTTTTAGAGGCGGAAGCATGGGTAAATAAGTATTCCCTTTTTGAAAATATGGGTGAGTTAAATGAATGCTGAATGCCCTTTAATTTTGATTGTGAATGTATTTTATGCACTGAGGAAGCCTCCTCTTTTAAATCGGTGATATTATGCATATCATAAAAGCATATGTTTTTGAAAGAAAATATGAAATGCTCACTCAATAACTTAGGGTTACATGAGCTATATATATATATATATATATATATATATATATTTGTATATATATATATTTGTATAAGATAAAAATTATAACACGGAAATTACATAATTGTCGATGCAATAATTTATTTCAACCTTATGGTATTTTCAAGCATCTAAATCAGACAATTACATTTTTGATACTGAAAAAAAGAAAAGAAAAGATCGGGCTTCGACCCTCAAAAAACCAAAGGTGGTGGTGGTAGCAATCCACTGAATACATTTTATAGAGAGGGTGGTAGGGATTTAAAAAAAATAAAAATTAAAAATTAAAAATAACAAATAAAAATATTAGATTAGACACTTATAAGCGGCAGCTCGATGTAACCATAGATACACACACACACACACACACACGCACACACACACGCACACACACACACACACACACACACACACACACACACACACACACACACACACACACACGCAACACATACACACACGCCTCTAAGATGTACGTTCTGACATGTAAATGCCTTGACACGCGTTTACTAACCTAGGAAGAACGGGGCGAAAGTATACGGATATATAGTGAAAGAAATAGAACAGCGCGTAATGGAAAAAAAAAGAAAAAAGAGGAAGGAAAAAAAAGAGAGGAGACAGTGATCTAATGTTAACTGTCATATTAGTTTAGAAACTCTGAGAAAAGTAAGGGAAATAAACTGGATGTTTGTACACGCGTCCTATAGTTAATTGAGTCATGGAAAGTAGGTCTATTAAAAGATAAATAAATCAATAAAAAAGATATAAATAAAAAAATAAATAAATAAAAGTAAGAAAATAAAAATAAAAAGAATATTATATATAAAGTTTTAAAACTATCTGTATGTTATTATGTAAAAATTAGTTAGAAATAAATATTATCTTATAATTCATTTAAATATTGTATTTGTAATATAATACTATGCATTTAAAAAATTGAGTCTTATGTATTTAATATTTTATATATTTTCATGTAAATAATTTTATTGGTGATTATAGCGGTCGTTGTAATTAATATTTCAATTCTTAATTGATTAAGAAGTGGGAAATTGTAATATTGGCCGCCCCCAATTCGATAGGACGCATCTAGTTTCGGTTAATATATACTTTTATTCACTCCGTACAACAAAATTATTCTCATGCACGCATAAAGAAATAAGTAAAATAATTATATTTTTGTGTTGATTTGTATCAAATCTAATAATATCTAGTTTTAGTATTTGGTCTTTTTGACTTAACTCAGTTTAATAACTAATGCATTATCTGCAGAGAAAAATTATTATAAGGCTATCTCATTTATTTATAAGTAATTTGGATAAACCAGGTACTTCGGGAATATATATATATATATATATATATATATATATATATATATATATATATATATATATATATATGCCTAACTTAGATTTCGGACAACAAATCGTAAAGTAGTTATTATCGAGTATATACCGGACAACACTATAATTGCCAGTGGGGTGGGGTAGGATGGTTTATCGTAACTAATCTAGTGGTGTTAGATTCGGTGTCTTTACCATTATAGAATTCTCTGTTCGTCGGATCTAGAGTTATTGGTTATTTTAAATTTACATTTATGTCTACATCTGGCCATCAGTTCATCTCGTTTGTTTAGGAGATTACTGTGTTGGTACTTCAGGATTCTTATTTTTTCCTCGAGGCATAAACTGCATCTCTTCCTAAAGCCGTTTGGAACGTCCGAATGACATAGGATTGACCATGAAATCACTGGGGATCGATTCTCATTTTTTAATAACCACCATTGTTTAGCTAACTCGGTTTTATTCTTAAGTTCTGGGTTATTGGAAGAATGTTTGTGGTCATAAAAACGTTGTTTCCAGCTTCCGGCGGAGATACCGAAGTAAACTTTTTTGTCCCTGTTATTATCTTCTGGGTGGATCGTGGCCTTATAAACCACGCACTCAACTTTACAATTACCGTCCAGTGGGCAGTTATTTTTCACTTGGTAGTTACATTTGTCTACTGTAGCCTTATTTCTATTAGAGTTGTTTAATATTTTATTATTATGGGTGCTAATTATTCTGTCCATGTTTTTAGTGCACGAGTAACTTATTTTAATTGTTTTTCTATTAAATATCTACTTAAGTGGATTATTTATGGTAAAATGTTTATCTATTAGGTTCAAAAATACTTTCCCTATGTTTATGTTGGATAGTTGACAGTAAGGGGGATTAAACCATATTATTTTCCGGCCTCTGTTCTTAGATTTATTTTTGTTTTTATTTTCCTTCTTAATATATGTGAGTTTTTCACTGTATCCGCTTATCTCTAGTGCTCTATTGTATAATTTTTTATTTGCTTAAAAAATTTCTTTGTTAGCCGAAAGTTTATTAATCCTAGTGTTAATCGTTTTAGGTATTTGTTCATTCTTTCAATAACCCATATATAATGTGTGTGTGTGTGTGTGCGCGTGTATAAAAGTGAAAGTAGCTATACAGAATTAATGTATACGGACGTAAAAATTGGACGTACGCGCGCGAAAACAAACGTAGCGACCAGTGAAAACAATACGGAATACATTGGAGGATACAGGTTTTAACATCATTGCCTTAGATTAAACGAAAAATTCTTTGTATAAGACGGGAGTAATCCCTTGAAAAAATTGAAAAGAAAAGACAATAAGAAAAAAATATAAAGAAAAAGTGTGCATTGTATATGACTACCCTAATTTTTTTGTGTGTTAACAACCTTAAAAATCTCGGGAAATACTTAATATTTAGCGGTGAGACTTTTTCAAAGAAAAAACTTTACCCCTCCCCCCCCCACACACGTTTTGAAGTGTTTCTACATATTTTTAAAATGTTTGGAACATATGACTCCTCCACCCCGTTCCCTCGTTTTGACCCTTCCCCACCGCCCCGTCAAACTTAAAAAAAAAAAAAAAATGCTAACGATTGCATATCTCGTTTACCGCTACGTGGCCAAGAAGTGGGTGATCATTTTACGTTAAAGTTAAATAGGAAAGTGACCCCCCCTCTAAATTTTTACATTTTTATTATTTTATATTATCTTTAAAGGCCGTTGAAACGTATTAGCCAAAAAAAAAAAAAAAAAAAAAAAAAAAATAGAAAAAGTAAATTTTGATTTCTTTTGAGAAGGTAAACTATGCTTGGCTAGGTCGTAAAAAATACCAAATATTTTTCATTACATGTAAGTTGATCAAGTAGTTTTTTTTTGTATTCCAAAAACATTTTTTTTTTTATTTGAAAATGATTCCAACACGCAATGGAAATACAATTGAAATAATCCTTTTAAAAATTTGGGATGCTTAAACCGTACATGCTATAATCAAAAGCATTCATAAACGATTTAAAAAAAAATCTGTTTGTATTTTATTTATTTATTTATTTATTTGCGGACTATTATCCTAATCTTTTATAGTTGCTGTTTAACGACGTTTCGGCCAACTATTCCCCTGGCCTTCGTCAGGTTGTTAACCGCGACGGGATAGGAATGCTAAGTCTTCAACTGTATCTTCAGTAATTACTGCCTTCCATAGTTGCCGTAGTAACATAACGGCGATTAAGGGAAATGAGTTCCTTTTATGTTATATAGGAATCGAGAGCATTTTGCCACTCAATTTTCAATCTTGTCCGATTTTTTTTTAAATTTGTAACGCAAACCAATTTAAAAAAAATATTTATAAACAAAGTTAGATGTTATCTTTTATTAACACGGTTTCAACGACTAGGCAAGCTGATTTGAGTAATTTTGTCGCCTTCAAACTGTCAATTACAGAATATATAAAAGACATTCAATCGTAAACATTTGTTTTTTTTTGTTGAAAACGATTAAAACTTGCAATGAAAACTACAAATAAAATTCGTAAAATGTCGATGTAAAAAAGAAAAGCAAAAACGATTTACAGTTTTTTTTAATTTGCATATTTTAAGCGCGAAAAAATTGTCGATAAGAAAAGCTTTTATGGCTTTGTTTTTATTTTTTTACGCATGCGCATCATAAAGCGATAAGGAAGAACGGTTTTACCGCCCAAGCAAGACGATTTGAGTTTTATAATATACTCGTGTGTGTGTGTGTGTGTGTGTGTGTGTGTGTGTGTGTGTATGTGTATGTGTGTGCATTTTCTGTGTATTTGTGTGTACCTATATCTGCGTAAGTATGCGTTTTAGTTTCATTTTCAAATTATGCTTCAGATTTATAAACGTATTATATTTGTTTACAGCTGTTTTTAGATAACGTTTATTTTAAGTTATGTAATGAAACATTGTTCAAAACACCTGATTTTCTTCAGAACAAAAGCTATCTTAATTGCCCAGCAAAATCGAAATCAACAAAAATGTAAAAAAAAAAATGTTAAATTTTCCATGAAAACAAAGTAAAAATTACAACAATAGATTCATTTTTAAATGCCCAGGTAAAAGATATTAAATATTAAATTAATCTAAAATCACAATGGATATTATCACAAAATTCTGTTCCGAAGAATATCCAGTGTTTCAATTTTGAAATAAGTTATTATATTACTTAAAAATAAACACTACCTTGTAACAGCTGTAAACAGGTATATATATATTTGTGTATGATCTTTATTTGAAACATGATGTGAAAATTATTCTAAACGTCTCACACACACACACACACACACACACACACATATATATATATATATGCGTGAAACAATTATTAAGAGGTACATTGATTTTTTAAATCTTCATATAAAAATATGAATAAAGGCCTGGTCATCGAAATTTGAAATGCTATTGCGAACTTATATATGCTCTGTCGTCAAATGTTAATATCCATCGAGCTTTTACACTTTACAGATCTGTTAAATTTTCTCAAAATAAAATACACCCCCCCCACACACACATATGTATGTAGTAGAGATTTAGAAGGCTATCACAATGCGAGGAATGTGATATAGTCGGTGTTGGTGAGAGAAGACGGAGATAAGTGGCGATTTACAAATCAATAAGTATATACATGTATGTCATATATATATATATATATATATATATATATATATATATATATATATATATAAATATATATATATATTTATATTTATTCAGTTGTATTAAATACAAATGTCTTACTTGTTATGTCTGTGACAATATCCATAATATATTTCGGAAAAAATCCCCTTTTCAAATGGTGGACGTGACAGATCGATTCAAAACATGCTAGATGAGGAAGCGGAAAATGAATTGAATGGCTGTGTAGAACCTCGCAGCAAATGTATATATATATATATATATATATATATATATATATATATATACCGTATATTTCGGCGTATAAGGTGGCCGTCAGATAAGACGAGCTACAAAATTGGAGCAAATTTTAATATATTCATCGTTTGTATAAGACTAAATCGCGAAACCCCGTTTGCTTAGCCTAGGCTAGAGATTGCAATACTCAGTATCTTATGAAATGTTAGTTTTTAAAGATGATTTAACTTTAAAGGTCGTCTTATACGCCTAAATATAGGTATATATGTGCGTGTTTATACTAATTGCACATTCAATTAAGCTATTTTAATTTTATTTGTTTGCGTATTTTGAAACTAATGCAGGATATATATATATATATATATATATGTGTATATGTACACACACACACACACACACACACACACACACACACACACACACACACACACACACACACACACACACACAAAATGAGAACCGGAAGTGCAAGGATAATGCACATAAATATGGCAGCCGATTCCAAATTGAATTACGCATGACCAGTATTTACTGGTCAGGTCTTATTAATGCTCACCATGTAAGATCTTGGGTTAGAACAAACGAATGCAGGTGTAGATAATTAGGATTGGCGCACGGTATAATAAAACTAAATTGTCTGGTAGAATAGACATTTATATTTATGTTTACACCTACTCAAATTTTAAACGACTAGGATGTATGGAAGGACAAATAATAACGACGACCACGCCTAAAGTTGGGAGAGGGGTGGGGGGCTAATCGTACCTGGTTTGTAATATAAACACCATTTAACTATTTCCTACTTTTTAAAGTAAAGTTTTTTTTGTTTGGTTTATTCATTCGTCGTTATCAATAATTGCTCAAACGTAGCTGCTTGGAATCTGAGTGATAACAAGTCTCCCCAGATTTCCAGCATTTTCCATCTCTTTTCATATGTGTTTCAAAACATCTTGCAATATCACCCTTGCCGTTTACCATTGATTATCTTCTTGTAACGACCGTTTGGACTTCTGGAATTTAAGTGGCTATAAGTACTTTTTTTTTCCAAGATTTTGTATTATTTGCACTCTTCTAGGAGAGGTCTTAATAGTACTCATCCTTCAATCTTTTCATCCCAAGCTTTCCCTCTCCCTTTAAGAGGGGGTTAGTTTATTGATGATCCCATGAAGCTGCTCTACCGGAAATGCCGACGGTGTTTCTCAAACAATTTTTCTAGGTCAGAGTGTTCTTCTCATGAGGCGCACTTTTTCACATCTCACTTTCCGGCTCTTGTGTCACACTATGCTGCCGTAAGAGGGAGACGACTAATTTCACAGTGCCACCATTTTGGTTGTCAGATTGTGAGATTTCTTTTAGTTTCAGTTCCATTGGTATCGTCTAATATTCTTAATATATAGTTTTGCTTTATTTTTGTCCCAACTTCCTTATCATTGGTCGGCGTTACCTGGTCAGATGGAGTGGTTTTCACAGTCAAAGATTTTCCTTAATATTTTGGCTGTTTTTCTCATTGATGCGCTTTGTAAGATGTTACTATTCCGTTGACACACCGATTCTCATTACATGACCGCAGTTAAGCAACGTTGAGCTTCCCCAGTACTAGATGGGTGACCATCTGGGAATACCTAACACTATGTTGAAAGACGGCGACACCTGCAAGAACTGCAAAAACGTTGCCTCTCCTTACCGGGATATACATAAAACAGAGAATCGGTTGTGAATTTAATATTCTCTTGATAATTCCTTCTTTGGAGGAAACCGGTTCAACTTGCCTAGAGTGAATGCTGCTGGCATACAATGCCTCATTTGATGTCAGTTTCTCGTAGTTTTTTTTTTATTTCTGCAATTATTTGGTACTTCATTTGTTTCACATACTTGCTTAGTTATTCTTGCTTGCTTGAGCTTAACCTCGCGAACTGCTGGAACGGCAAATTCTAGGATTGAACAGATTTTTTTCTTGTTGGCTATTACGAAGTTTAATATTTTCGCTTAGATGAATTTGAACTAATATGCCCCTTTCCTAATAGTGCGTCTTGTGTCTGCACAATTTATCTGCATTTTGAATGTGCACGTGTTTGCATAGTTCCCAGCGGACTGCTTTCCCCACGCAGTTGTGTCTGTTTTAGCACGCTTTTTTTTTATACGGTGGTCACCACTTATCAAGGCCCGGAAGCCACTCAGAGATAAGGGTTATTGCAAGTACAGTACGTTAGTTTGGAGATTTAATGAAGCGTTTACTTAAGGGGGCGATTCATTAGGAATTTGTTTACGTTGGACTTGAAGACAACCAGGTTGTAGTCAGGTGGGAAGCAGGCAGACGGAACAGAGTTCCACAGGCGTGCAGTTCTAAGAAAGAAGCTTTGTTCATGGAATCTACGTTTTGTTTTAGGCACAGATAAAGAGTGGTGAAAATTTTTGACAGTGGATTCAGCTAGACGGGTGTTTTTCGTGAAAGATTGGCGAGGGGGGACCAGAGACTGGAGTTCAGACGAGTACCTGCCATGGAAATAACGATAAAACAAATATAGGCTCGCAACGTACTTGGCTTTTATATAGATAGAGAATTGCATCAGTAGTGAGATATCTTCTGGAGCGGTAGAAGGATCCCACCATCTTTCCAGCGACCTTGGCAACAGACTTGATGTACGTGTTCCATTTCAGATCAGGAGTAAAGGACAAACCCAGAAGCTTGTCAAAACATGGGGCTTCTCCTAGACGAGAGCCATCCATTTCAATTGATGCCAGATGGGGATCAGAGCGTTGATGGTGTAAAGATAGGAGTTTTGGTTTTAGATGCATTAAAGGTAACCAACCATCTCTTCCCCCACTGAACCACGCGATCGAGATCAGAGGAGAGAGAATCAGAGAAAACTTTGTCATTTACAGCCTTTGATGTGTTGCCGTAGATGATCGTGTCATCAGCATAGATGTCAACGAATGATTTAAGTATGTGTTTAGGGAGATCATTGATGTAGATCAGGAAGAGAGTTGGGCTCAGGATTGACCCTTGAGGGACTCCAGCATTAATATTGCAGGCTTCTGATTTTTGTCCATCGACCACTCCTCTTATGAGTCTATCGGAGAGAAATGATTTAATGATTGAGGAAACATTTCCAGTTATACCGTAGCTGGTAATCTTGTAAAATAGGCCCTTATGCCATACCTTATCGAAGGCCTTTGATATGTCAAGAGCAATTGCCATAGAAAGCCTTTGTCAAGAGATTCACTAATCCTGTGAGATATAACCGTTAGCACATCTGCGGTAAATCTTGCAGAACGGAAACCATATTGTGTGTCACTAAGAAGGTTATTTCTGCTGAGGTGGTTGACTATTTCTCTATTTAATATGGATTCCAGCAACTCACTCATAACACACAGGAGACTTATTGGTCTGTACTGAGAGGGAGATGACTTATCACCTGAATTCTTAAATACAGAGCATACTGATGAGGTTTTCCAGGGAGTCGCAAAGCACTTCTGCTTAAGGCAACGGTTAAACAGTTTCGTAAGTATGGGAGCAAGTTCTGGTTGAAGCTTTTTTAACACTATAATTGGGATGCCGTCAGGGCCAGTTGCTTTACTGGAATCAAGGTTCTTGATTAGCTTGGCGACCTCATGCACAGATATTTGTAAGTTACCTAGTGTGTTCTGTGTTATAGGAGAAAATATGGGGAGTTGATGGCCTTCGTCGCATAGGGTAGAATTAGCTGCAAAGTTCTTTGCAAATAGTTTGGCCTTGTCTGATGCTGACGAGATGACCTCTGGTCCATTGATAATGGTTGGGATAGAACGCACACTTCTGTTCAGGATCCTATTTGTTATTTGCCAAAACTGGTGGGAACCAAGCCGCTGATCAGCTACTTTGGATTTAACAGACTGGGCATATAGCTCTCTTGCATTTTTAATTACTCTTTTACTGTGGTTGCTGGCGTTCCTGAAAGCAGCTTTAGTCTCAGTGTATCTATTACGTTGGTAGTTATAGAAAAAGTGATTTCTGTGCGCGATAGCAGCAGCACATTCTGGGGAAACCATAGCTGGCTGTTAGGTTTTTGTTGGAATTTTTTAGATGGTATGAATCGGTCTATGCCTACAATTAACCATTCGGTCAAATCTGATACTATAGAGAACACATCCTTTTTAAACATGGAATGCAGGGGTAGATCAGATATGAATGTACGGAAGGTATCCCAGTCAGCCATAGAGTATCGGTATACAGTACGGTGGAGGGGTACGTCTGGGGAATTATTACATTTCATTTTTATCTTAACTTATACGACGGAGTGATCGGAGGATCCTAGAGGAGAATGAACGGAACATGAACATAGCTCAGGGGAAGTTGAGAGAAAAAGGTGTTAGAGGGCTTGCATATTGACCGATAGTATAGGACACACGGGTGGGTTCGTGAACAATCTGAGTGAGGTCATAAACAATGGCAAAATCATGACAAAACGCTTTTTGGACTAGTTCAGTACCTTGTCTATCTTGACTGTCATATAGTTCATTCTATCCACCTTGTTGTTTGTGTATTTCAGTATTTCTTTCGTTTCCCTTTTTGTGCCCTTTTCGGGACCATACAAGACGCTCTATTTAAAAGGACAATGTAACGTCTCTGCAAAAAAACAAAAACAAAACAAAAAAAAAATACAGGTCGTTTTACCAAGTATTTCAGTATGACCTGCTAATCTATACACATATTGACACAACGGAACCATTTCCCTCCCTACCCTTTTAGCAATTCTGTTATTAATGATGGTGAAACGCTCTGCAGATAATTTGCCTGTTTTGGGCAGGGGTATCTGAATATTATTACCGTAATAGCTTTAACGTACGTACATGTGTCACGGTTTCCAGATTATACATTATTCGATTGGGAGATCCTATTTATTAAAAAGGAAGACAGAAGGCAACAACATACCACAAACATTAAATTTATATATAGATACGTTAATTTCATGTTCGCAGCATGCTACTGCCTTCACTTTCCCCTCCAATAAATAGGATCTCCCGATCACCGAGGACGCAATGTAAAATAAAATAAAAATAAATGATTTCGCTTCTGGGCCTTACATGAAACCAAAATGTACCTTCTTGGTCTTCTGGCTAGAATCCAAAAGCAGTTCCGTTTAAAGATGGTATAATGCTATCCTGAGGTTTCCGTCCGTCCATACAATGGAAATATGTCACAGACTCCTATAAAGATATCGGAGATAAACCATAATAACCAAACATATTCTGACACTACATTAACTAGATTACTTAGATAAATGCTTTTACAATTTTAACAAAAGAGCTACAATAATATCGCGGGTTTCCGTTCTCGCTGAAGCCCACAGAATGCCCAGCAGCAATAAATTACATATGAAAGATGTCGCCGTGGAATTTCCACAGGTCCCGCTAGTTATTATAATTTTATGTATTCAGTGAGTTTTTCTTTCTCTTTCAGCTTCAAACTGTGAACTGCTGGGACGGTGAAATCTATTACCTGACAAGTTTTCCTTTCTTTCTTACCATTTTTGAAGGAGTCCTTATTGGTTTCATCTATTCTGCAAATCTTTTTATCTTTTTCAATTTTGGGCTACTAGGACAGCGAAATCTATTATCTGACATTTTTTTCTTGCCATTTTTTTTCCGTGAGAAAAGAAACTTTTTATTTGGAATCGAGATAAATAATTAAAAAAAAAATACAATTTTATAGAAAATCAATATGCAATTATTTTTATTTCCTTATTTTAATTTATGATTATGAATAGAACTGGAGAATTTCATTATACGGAAGAATTTGATTTTATTACGTGGCGGTCAGTTCACCACAAAAGATAGAACCTACCCTATCAGCAGCATGGAGCGAATATTTTTTGTAAAAAAAAAAAAAAATCAACTGTTGATTGGATAAGAATCTTGACACAAACTTTATTAGCCAATCGAAAGCGCAGGAAATATATTTTTTTAAAAGATGGACATTGGAATATTAGTACTGTGCGCTACGAGTCACCTATCATTTTTGAAGGAGTCCTTATTGTTTCAAAAAAAAGCTTCTTTCTTAGAACTGCACGCCTGTGGAATTGTCTTCCGTTTTCCTGCTTTCCGGCTGACTACAATATGGTTGTCTTCAAGTCTAACGTAAATAAGTTCTTGATGAGCCGTTCCATATAAGTTATCAAATTTACCAAATTTTCATTACTAATGATTACTATATTGTCCAATTTCTACTGTACACTCTTTAACCCTTATCCTTGAGTGGCCTCTTGGCCTTGATAATGTGGTGATGCCTATGTAAAAAAACAAACAAAAAAAATTTATACCTAACATAAGAGATGTTCGACATAATCTGCCTGGGATCTTCCACTGCGCGTATTCCTCCAACTTCTTGCTGGCAACAAATTCAGAAACGATCTCCAAGACGCATAAACCGACGAGTAATTCAACGGGTATCAATTAATTGGATATCGATCCTCAGTTATTTAATTAAAAAAAATCCCTGACCAGATCGAATTATTGAAAGGTTGACAAAGAATACGAAATTACCTTCATATTCTTGACTATGGCAGAATTCCCCAATACGAAGAGTTTATTAACGTCTGATTTTAGTAACGGCTACGCTGGACAAATTATTTCCCGGGTTGAAGGATACGTTCAATTGCGAGGGTATTATATATTCGAACAATGCGCGTCTTTTCCCCATTAGCGCGAAATTGGACGCTTTGACAGCACACAGAATGTTTGCTTTGTCCTTGGCATTATTCTAAGAAAGGAGGACGTTCTTTTTGTCGGAATGAGATATGGTTCTAAGAAGTGCACTCTCCCAGACATTACCAAGTCCTTCGAGAGGGGTTAGTTGGTTTATTGCCGGTGATACGTATTTGGAATCATTCTAGTGCAAAAAAAGGGAGGGGGGACTATCACGCTGAACATACCTTTCTTTAATGGGAATGACGTATGATTAAGTAAATAAATAAACAAAACACGTAAAAAAACAAACAAATAATTTATAGCTAATACAGAATTAAATTCTTTACAAACCCGTATATTTATAACGTGTAGAAAATGTATACGTATTTCATTTATTGAGATTGTCGGACTGACTTCCTCATCTTGGTTGTTATAGTCACAACGTTTCGGCCGTTTTGCCCTCCGGCCTTCATCAGGTGTTTTGTATCGAACTGAGGAACCGTTTGTTAGGAGTCTCGAACCCAACCCTTTATTATTATTACGGGGTTACCGTTTTCAGACTCCAGCTAGGCTCTTGGACATAGTTGCTGATTCTCTGTTTTGAATGTTACTTATTAATAATAATAAAGGGTTGGGTTCGAGACTCCTAACAAACGGTTCCCCAGTTCGATACAAAATACCTGATGAAGGCCGGAGGGCAAAACGGCCGAAACGTTGTGACTATAACAACCAAGATGAGGAAGTCAGTCCGATAATCTCAATAAATGAAAACACCTCATTTCCAAAATACAGACAATTGCTGTATAAGTATTTATTTCAAAATGTTATTTTGATAATTCTATGCCGTTAAGTCACACGAAATAAACATGACCGCTAAAATTGCGCGATTACGTGTGGTTTTACAAAAGTTTTTTTTCGGGGGGGGGGAGGATAGGGGGAGGTAAAATTCATACTGACGGTTAGTTTCAAAGTAAGTTTTATAATTTCAGCATGAGTTTATTGAAGTTGAAGCATCACCTTCGTCGCCATTTTGGTTAACGTCACTGATTTTAGTAACGAGTTCGCTGGACAATTTATTTCCCCGGTTGAAGGATACGTTCAATTGCAAAAGTATTATATTTTCGAACGATGCGTGTCTTTTCCCCATTACAGCGAAATAGAATGGTTTCACAGCACGCAGAATGTCTGCTTCGTCCTTGGTATTATCCTAGGAAAGAAGAACTTTCTTTTTCCGGAATGAGATATGGTTTTTGATATAACAAACGAACCCAGAAATAAAATTTTTAGTTTCCACATGGTTAGAGAATTTAATTCTATTGCGTTTGCTTTTATTTTATATTTACTAGTTATATACTATTAACTACTCTGAACATTTATCGAAACTTGTACGGATGATTATTAAACTTGTATAGTGTTTAAGAGAGACGGAGAAAAATGGTTGAGTTATAACTACAAAGGTATCATTTTCATAAACAAATGAAAGGATTTTTTTTAATAAATTCATTTTAATAAATGTCTTTATTTAATTTTTATTTTCAAATAATTTGAATTTTTATTCATACTTCGTGATTTCAGAATAACAAAAGCCAAAGAAAGCCGGCGCTCACCAATGGCCTAGTGGATAAGTGGTAACACAGGTAGTCCATGTAGAGATTTATATAACCCCATGTAGATTATGTCTGAATGAGAAATTTGAAATTCTTAACCTTAAAACACTCCAAAACCTATAAAACTGAAGAAGTGAAATAGCAAACAACTGTATACAAAGAATATTCTTAACTTACGTATAGCAATACCCAAAGAAAAATAAAATAGAATAATTAAGTAAACATCAAACTAAACCAATACCTAAAATGAAAATAAGAAATGTACTAGCACGCGCATCTTAAACCATGGTCATCTATCCATTCGACATACAGAAAGTTCATCTCTATATAAAAAAGTACAAAACAGGAAGTAAACGTTAACCGAATTTTTGTTTGAAGCCTCATCATCGCTTTATGGATATACAGTGTAACCCGGATATGAGACCCGAATATAAGAAAAACGGATATAAGAGATTTTCTCTTGTTACAAATTAGAGACGGTATTAATGTATGGTGTAACCCGGATATAAGAGAGCCGCGGGGACAGGGAAAGAAGTCTCTTATATCCGAGTTATAGATATATATACACACAAAACCCAGGTAATCCGAATTCCACGTTTTAGCCTGAAGATTCCCGAAAGATATGAAACGCGAAAATATCCAGGTAATGTATTCTCTCTTGATGCACTGACATTATATGGAAACCGAAGTACAATATCCCACAATTAAGAACAGCTACAAACTAATTCATGAATAAAATAACTATAACAGGAAAATGACAAAACGATCCAAATTTCTAATCTGATTATTCGACACTAACCGTAAGCCGAAATGAAATACTTCGTGCTTGAAAACAGCTAAAAAAAAACACATAATTATATTCAAACCTACAATGTCTTGAATAAAATCCACGCAACATGAATCGTCGGCATTTTGGTTTTTCCTTTCCATTTTAAATTTATATCGTTGAATTTTTATACTATTGTATATATATATATGTGTAGGTATGCATATATATATATATGTAGGTATGCATATATATATATATATATGTAGGTATGCATATATATATATGTAGGTATGCATATATATATATGTAGGTATGTATATATATATATGTATATATATGTATGTATATATGTATGTATGTATATATATATGTATATATATGTATGTATACATATGTATATATTTGTATGTATGTATGTATGTATGTATGTATGTAAATATAACTGGACCTCTACTGCCTTGTGGGCCAAGGTTTATTTAACCAAAGGCTAAGGGTGAGGTAACCCTGACAGAAACTTCCAGAGGAGCTTAAGCCCTGTAAGCTGCGGCATATATGACCACCGGCGTATGGAATATGCTCTGGTGCCCAGCAACCTAAGTTCCAGTCATGAATCAAATGGCATGGTGGGTAGAGAGGGCTC
>NC_136489.1:112586690-112594190 GCF_053919585.1 Euprymna scolopes | reverse complement strand
ATTTAAGAAGAAAAAAAAAATACTGAGAAATAAAAAACCCGGAAAGATAAGCGAAAACAAATAAATAAATAAATAAAATTTCTCCTTTTTTTCATTTTCCCGCTTTACGCCGTCCATTTTTTTTTTTCGATCGCGAAATAATATGATAATCCATTTAATCAGTTTAATTACTTTCAAACGTTAAATTCCAACCAGATAAATATCAGAAAAAAAACAAAAAACAAAAAAAAAAACTGATTTCTGAAAATAATCTAACCACTAAACTCAAGTCCATTTTGAAACCTGATTAAAATTAAGATTAAAAACAAGCAAGAAATTAAAACAAAATAAAAAAAACAATCAAACGTTATTTATCTGTTATTTATTTTGGTAGCAACAGCATAAAATAAAAAAGAAAAAACTCACAAAATTACAGTGTCTACAATCAGTTATGTTCTATAATATAAATCTCACCTGTCCGTTTAAATGTAATTATGTTTGTCTGTATGTCTGCTTGTATGTCTACCCAAAACTTTCAACAGAGGCAGTAGATTCTGAAACGATCGGTATCGTTTTGAAGTTCGACCTTTCGGACGACAAATATCGAAAAATTGGCCCCCAAAATTAATTCTTTCACTCTCAACTGGGTACTTTTCTACAAGGAGGGGGTCGCTTTTTTTCGCCGATATTTTCGAAAGTCATCCCCTCTTTTCGATTGACTAGCCTTAATTTAAACGTTCGCCACTTCCGGTGTGGTGATGGGCACAACAGTAAAGACGACATTTTTTTTCACGTTCTTTTCCTCATTCGCGGTACGGGTTCGAGTCTGCCTGCCTACTACCATTTTTTTTTTTTGCTCAACACACCCTCAAACACCCGGGCAACGCCGGGCATCCAGGCTAGTACTTTAATAACATTTAAAACTTATTTTATTTCATTAAAAATAATCTGAAAAAAAAAATCATAATTTTATTTTTGCAAATAATTAAAACAAAACAAAAAAAAAACACGCAAACATTTCAAAACAACTAATAAAGATGAGGATAATAGACCGCAATAAATAAATAAAAACAATGGTATCTATTTTTTCCTACAAGGTTTTCACCATTTATCAAGGCCCGAAGGTCACTCAAGGATAGGGTTAATGAATGTAGTAATCTTTAATTAAGAGAATTCCAAAGGCGGGCAGTTCTAGGAAAGAAGATAGAATCTGCATTTAGATTTAGGCACAGGTAGAGAGTGGGGGAAATTATTAATAGTGGTTTTAACTAGTTTCGTGTTTATTTTTTGTGAAAGTTTGACAAGGGGAGGGCGGCATAGATTGGAATTCAGACGAACACTTAATTTCAACTAAAAGCAATGATATTTATTTAATTGTCAAGTTTCAATTTGTTAAATATTACTGTATTATTAAATTAAACAAGCATTTTCAAGCTTTACCGAAAAAAAAAAGTTGGCCATATTTGTTTAAGACAGGTGACGTAAAAAAAAACAAAAAACAAGGGAAGCAACTCATAGTTTGGAAAAGATTTTTAAAGTTTTCAGGAAATAATACCCCCCCCGTTACACTACAAACTCGTCTGTTTATTTTTTTTTAGCAAAGCTTTCAATTTTAACTAATTTTCTTCGACAACTATTTTTATTAATAATAAATTTTCTATCTTTTTATCGTTTTTCGTAATTTTTGGATTTGTTCATGATTTGCAACGTGATAATTAAGTAGATACCATTGGCTTTACTTGAAATTCAATATTTTGATTTTTGAATTTCGCTTTATTAACGAAGAGGCACCCATTTTGCATTTATCAGCTATTCTTTTAACTAACTTATTATTTTGATACTGTTATTATTATTTTTTAATAATATTTATTTATTCTTTATTGGCAATATTTGGCTCGTTAACATGGCTGGCTAAAATCTAATTATGAAATCGATTAAAAAAAAAAAATAATATCCCATTTTCTAGTGCTACCAGATCAGGCTGTCTGAAGATGTTGGCTTCCTGAGACGAAATTCACCCAACATTGATGCCTTTTGTTTTGCTACTTCCTTTGGCTAAACTTAATTATGTTATGCAAAACCAAAAACGAAAATAACCCACCTTTTTCTCGTGTTTCTTCCTTCCCATTTCTGCTTTCTCTTTCTATCTCCCCCGCTTCTTGACTGGTGTCCTAACTTAAAATGTACCAAGCATTAATACTGTAACCCTTTTTCCTTACCCATTGCAAAACTCATTCATGTTCTGCAGAGCAGGAACGAAAACGATAAAACCTACTATAAAATGAACAAACCAAACACTACAAACTAGCGATTGAAGATACAAAGAACCTGAAGAATAAAAAAACATTCTACAAAATAAATGGATGCAACATGAATACCATTTCCCCAAAAAACTGCATTTGGTATTAAATAACCCGGAAAAGGGTGTATATTCCGTAAAACAACCAAACCAAACCAAACCAAACCAAACCAAACCAAACTTTACAAATAAATATTTGAATATATAAAAAACTTGAAGCATTAAAAATTGTTCTTCAAAATAACCGGATTCGGCATTAAATAACACAAAAAGGTTGATATGCCGTAAAAGAAAACAACCAAACCAAATCAAATCAAATCAAATCAAACCAAATATTCTATTTTGATTTTAACTTAAAAGTAAGAAAAAAAAAAAAATAAATATAAAAAAGACAGAAAAGGTTAGCATGACGTGAATGTAACAAGGACCGTTAAAGTTCAGTTTCACCCGTGAAGGCATTGTGCGCCGAATAGAGCTTCAAGATAAATAATTAAAGTAAATAATAATAAAATAATAATAATAATAATAATAATAATAATAATAATAATAATAATAATAATATATAATGTTATTGTCCAGAAATCCCAGTATTAAAAAAAGAAAAAGAAAAAGGAAATTTTGTATGATGTACGTACTTGTGACGAAACGAAATTATAATATAAAAAAAATAAAATCACGTAAATTTTTTAAGCAGTTTCATTTTTACAAAGAAAATCATTTTTAAGCGATTAATCGGAATTCGTAGGTATTGCAAACATAAATCTTGCGAGTGTAAATTATTGTGTTATCTCGTTTTGCAGGTTTTGTAGGTTGCTTTCAAAATGACAGACAGAACAGCCGTTCTTAGATTACTCATACAATTTGATTTTCTTATTTAAGAACACAACTATTTGAACAATTTACGTGAGTTTTGGAATATGATATTTCCGTTTCGTCACTGGTAGGTACATCATTCCGATTTTCCTTTATTTTATTTTAATATATGACAATAATTCTAAATTATTATCACCATTATTGTTACTTTTTTTAATCACTTTATATCGAATAAAATTCGTGTTAGTTTTTTCATATTTTATTTCAATAAATATTCGATTAAATAGTAAGGTTGTGTTTTCCGTGATATAAGCGTTGGAGAACACAGCCTACTTCATACTACGCAGGCGAACACGTTCTCTCGCAGACATTAAAACACACACACACACACACACACACACACACACACACACACACACACACACACACACACACACACATATATATATATACTTATATGCATATGTATAAACACATACATACACGCATTTTTATCCTGCGCCCCTCAACTAAGAGATTAGCCCATTCCTGTTGATTTTGAGACGGGAGTTTATTTCTGTGCAGTTCTAGGAGGTCCACCCTCCCAGGTTTTGCCTTCTCTCTTTGAGAAGGTGTAAGTTTATTGCCAATCGCTTTAAGCGCCCTTACCGGGGAATGCCGATGGGGATGCTCAGGCACTTTTTGCAGGTCGGAATGTCCCTCTTTAGGTGTGTGTGTGGGGGGGGGGGTGCTGACTTCTCAATCCCACTGTCGTCACAGTTCTTGCAGTGGGAGAGAAGTAAACAGCATACATACACACGTACATGCATATATATATATATATATATATATATATATATATATATATATATATATATATATATATATATATATTAAATCCCTCATGCAGTGTTTCATCGTAAACAACTGATGATCCCTTAGAAAATAAATGTTTACTCGTACTATAGTGAATTCGAGAGAGCAAGTTAATGCAGTTTGCAGTGGTTGCAGGCAATTGAATGACTTACTGGCTAAATAGTTTTCTAACGAATGATAAAAAAAATTAAAAAAAATAATATATTTTTGTATAGTTTTAAAGGTTAAAAACTTCCAAGATATATATATATATATATATATATATATATATATATATATATATGTTTGTGTGTGTGTGTGTGTGTGTGTGAGAGAGAGAGAGAGAGATAGAGAGAGATAGAGAGAGAGAGAGAGAGAGAGAGAGAGAGAGAGAGAGAGAGAGAGAGAGAGAGAGAGAGAGCTGTCTGTGCCCGAACGAATCAATATCTTACACTGAAAGTTAATGTAATCATCTCGATACGTCTAGACAGCCAGAATAATAAAAAAAGGAAACTATAGTTGCTTCCTTTTAAATGCCAGCGGACACAATTTCTTTTGTCTCAAAATATTTTGTTTATTTTGGGCCGTCGTTAAACCAAGTTAATTATTCTAAACAAACAAACAAACAAACAAATAAAAAACAAAACAAACAAACAAAAAAAACAATAAAAATAAAATAATAAACTATTCTTTGTTTGCACTGAACACTCATGAATAAATATGAAATGTCGGCTAAATGTTACCATAAAGACAGTTAAAATATGTCGTCCATTACGATTCGTATTCGCCAAATGTATGATTAAAAATCGATTTTTGCCTTGAAATGAAACTTTTTCTCCTAAAATAAACGTCGACTATAATTTTTTTTTTAACGCATATAGACTTAAAATTCTATGTCGTATTTTTACTTGATGCGACCTTTTTATTTTCAGCAATCTATTTTTTTTTCTGAAATTTGTGACGGGTAGATTTTCATATTTTCATTCAAATTCATTAAATCTCTGTAAAATTTGTTAAAAAAACCCCTCTTTATTTGTGCATCAAAAAAACCCATTTTTGTGTGTTTTTAATAACAGTGGAAAAATTGTAAATTTATTTTGTCATAAGAAAACCGCAAAAAACATGGCTACTAGAATTTTCTCAGAAATTTTGTCAAAAAATTAAAAACTTTTTTAAAAAACCCAACAAATATTGTAGAGATTATGGATGATCCAACGAGCCACGTTTATATTGCTAGTAATTTTATCTTGATCTAGTTTAATTATTCTTATAAATTGAAGAATTAACGAAATGGCTTTTTAAAAAGAAATATTATTTACTATTGGGTTGAAACAAAGTTTTCAATCTATGAAATTACGGCGTAACTCGGATATAAGAGATTCCTTGTCCGGTCCCTATAGCTCTTTTATATCCGGGTTACACTTATATCCGTGTCACCCTGTACATTAACACAGACTCTAATTTGTGACAAGAGAAAATCTCTCTTATACCGTTTTTTTCCCACCTCTAATATTTTAATCTCTTATATCCGGGTTACATTGTAGCAGAATATAATTTAAAGCTTTAGAGTTTTGTATTGTAAAAAATATTTATTGTTTGGAAAAAAAAAAATGGAAATTACCTCACCAATCCTAGGCTGGGTTAACCGGCTTCCTCCGAAGGAGGAGTTTCCATGGGAGTTTGAAATTCACACGCAGCCCACAATATTACTGTTTGGTTGAAACACAGTTACAGATGTATTGAATTAGCAGAATATAATTTAAAGCTCTAGACTTTTGTAGCGTAAATATCTGCGGGCGATCATTGCTTATCGAATTATATTGGTTTTAAATACAGTGATTTCTACCTATGTGAAGTCATCAAGTAGTTTGTTTCAAACAATATTAATTTGTTTCAAACAAATTAATATTGTTTGAAACAAATTAATATTGTTTGAAACGAATTAATATTGTTTGAAACGAACTAATATTGTTTGAAACATATTAATATTGTATGAAATAAATTAGTATTGTTTGAAACGAATTAATAGTTTGAAATGAACTAATATTTAAAACTAATTAATATTGTTTGAAACATATTAATATTGTGTGAAACAAATTAGTATTGTTTGAAACGAATTAATAGTTTGCAATGAACTAATATTTAAAACAAATTAATATTGTTTGAAACGAACTACTATTGTTTGAAACAAATTAATATTGTTTTTGAATCAAATTAATATCATTTGAAACGAATTAATAGTTTGAAATGAACTAATATTTAAAACAAATTAATATTGTTTGAATCAAATTAATATTGTTTGAATCAAATTAATATCATTTGAAACAAACTAACATTGTTTGAAACAAATTAATATTGTTTGAAACAAATTAATATTGTTTGAATCAAATTAATATCATTTGAAACGAACTAATATTGTTTTAATCGAACTAATATTGTTTGAAACAAATTAATATTGTTTGAAACGAATTAATATTGTTTGGAACGAACTAATATTGTTTGGAACGAACTAATATTGTTTAAAACAAATTACTATAGTTTGAAACAAATTAATATTGTTTGAAACGAATTAATATTGTTTGAAAAGAAGTAATATTGTTTAAAATAAATTATATTGTTTGAAACAAATAAATATGGTTTAAAACAAATTAATATTGTTTGAAACAAATTAATATTGTTTGAAACAGATTAATATTGTTTAAAACAAATTAGTATTGTTTGAAACAAATTAATATGGTTTAAAACAAAATAATATTGTTTAAAACGAATATTGTTTAAAACAAATTAATATTGTTTAAAACAAATTAATATTGTTTAAAACAAATTAATATTTTTCGAAACAAATTAATGTTGTTTGAAAAAAATTAATATTGTTTGAAACAAATTAATATTGTTTGAAACGAATTGATAGTGTTTTAAACAAATTAATATTGTTTGAAATTGATTAATATTGTTTGTAACAAATTAATATTGTTTGTAACAAATTAATATTGTTTGAATCAAATTAATATTGTTTGAAAGAAATATATATTGTTCGAACCAAATTAATATTGTTTGTTACAAATTAATATTGTTTGTAACAAATTAATATTGTTTGAATCAAATTAATATTGTTTGAAAGAAATATATATTGTTCGAACCAAATTAATATTGTTTGTAACAAATTAATATTGTTTGGAACAAATATTAATATTAATTTGTTTCAAACAATATTAATTTGTTTCAAACAATATTAATTTGTTACAGAAATATGTTGGCAAGTTGAAATTCAAACTATTCATTTCAACTTGCTGACATATTTCTATTAATTATGCGCATGTGCAAATCCATTCATAGCTTGCAGTGGTTTGATTTGATTTTTTTTTTTTTTTATCTATCTAAAGATTGCTCAAACGGTAGGGAACGTGGTTAAAGCGCTAAACGTTTTAATTTCAATTCTAACTGATGGTACTACTACTGAAGGTATTTATTTTTAAAAACTTTTTAAATCCGTACTATATATTACGTACAATATAATATTCAATAGAAAATTGGTTTTGTAATGATAAATACGAAACCTGTATGGATTAAAATAT
>NC_136489.1:112549190-112581690 GCF_053919585.1 Euprymna scolopes | reverse complement strand
TTATTATATCAATCATTGAAATATAGTCTTTCGTCATTTATTCACTATATTACTCTGTAATTATATTGGGCTTCTTAAATAAGGATTGGGGTATATTATAAGAAAAATATATTTCCACAGAAATATATATATATATATATATATATATATATATATATATATATATATATATACACTCATGAGCAAAAAAAAAAAAAAAAAAAAAATGGGACAAGAGTGAAATAAGGAAGAAATCGATGTTTCAATATTTTTCCATTGGTTATTTTAACTGAAAATTTCTATTTTTCAGATCATTATTATAGCATATAATAATGTGACAATATGAATCCTAAAAATGTTAAGACCGCATCTTGGCGAGGATATAAAAAACCAAATTGCAGGATTAAAGCAATCGAAATGACTTTTATATTTTATAAAAAGAAAATGCGAAAACATCTTTTTCTGCAGTGAAGCAAATTGGTCAAAGCTTTGAAGTCAAACGCTTGGTGAAATGAAAATCTGGACCTGGTCGCCCTAGAGCATCCACTTTGAAGGACGACCACGGGCTTAAATTAACTGTTTTGAAAGATCGAAAGAAAAATTATGTTGACCATAGCAAAAAATTAAAAACAGGGACTGGAAATTCTCTTTCTATATATACAATATCTAGACGAATGAAAGAAATTGGATTTTCCACTAAAAGCTGTGCAAAAAATCCATTTTTATCTAAGAAGAACATCAATGATAGAAAGAGATTTTTCTCATGTTATGACAAGAAAGATACAGACTGACTCAGGAACGTTTTCTGGTAAGATGAATCAAGATTTTGACTTGCTAGTTATGCTCCCGATGCTCCCGAACGGTGCAATCTCAGAACTGGAGAAAGATTTTCGCCAAGTTGCATGAAAACGACAGTTAAACACGGGAATGGAGGGATAATGGTATGGGGAACTTTTACTGCAGCAGGAGTTGGGGAAATTATTAGATGTGAAAAGTCAATCAACGCAAAGGAATACATTTGAATATTAGAAACAGGACTCCTTCTAAGTATTCAAAAGCTGGGAATATCCTAAAACATTATTTTGGAACATGATAATGCCCTTGCACACACTGCTAAAGTAACAGAAAATGGTTTTCTGATAACTCAATTGATGTGATATTTTGGCCAGGTCAAAGCCCCAATTTAAACCTAATCGAGAATATTTCGTTCATAATATCGCGTGCATTGGCCGGAAGAACTTTTTTGAATAATGAAAAACTGTGGGAAGCTGTGCAAAGCGAATGGAATAGCATCTCCTCTTTACAGTGTTCTACTTTGGTTTAGAGCATGTCTAAAAGGATTGATCTTTTAAAGAAATCAAAAGGGAATCCGATTCCATCCTAAGCATTTATTAAAGTAAATTGTTCTATGTTCAATATAGCTTTTAGTGCAATAAAATGTATAACATTTGTTTGCCCCATTTTTTTTTTGCTCACGAGTGTATATATATTTATTTATTTATGATCGACCAATTTTGCCAACAACAAAATATCGATTCGATTGATGCCGGTGTCAACGAGAAGCGTAAACAACGCAATTATAACAGATTTGGGGTTTATTGAATTTTAACATTTTGAACTTTTATTATATCATTAACAAACAAGGGCTTATGCTTGAGTCTTTGGGCGATGATGCGATGAAGAAGTTAGTTTCGAGCATCACCAGGGCATCGCCATGTAACTTCACGCCACTGTTTACATCCCTTGTGCAGAAAGACCACGATCATTTAACTGCCCACTTCCGCCATCTTTTTTTTTTGTGTGTGTTTTGTTCGTTTGTGTTTTGGTTTGAATATCTCTAAGAAATGACTAGTATAATAGTATTAGTCGACTATAATTATTGCGATAATTTAAATTTTTCACACGTACATAATATATAATTATTTATTTTCAATAGCTATTTTAGTCGATTTTATATAGATATTGTCTTTCAACATAAAAAAAAAAACTCTCAAAAATATTCTCAAAACATAATATCAACCTCCATACTACACGTATTTCCTTCACACACACACACACACACACACACACACACACACACACACACACACACACACACACACACACACACACACACACACACATTATCTCCCGCCTCCTTTTTCACTCCCTAACTCATTCTTTCTCCCCTTTCTCTTTCTCACTTCAACTCCCTCTCTTTCACTCCTACTCTCAGGATTTCTCACTCTCTCTCACTTCCACTTTCTTTCACTACACTCGCTTTCCTTCCCCCCACCTCTCTCTCTCTCTCTATCTCTCTCTCTCTCTCTCCCCTTGTCTTTCTTACTCCTATTTCCCCGCCTTCTTTTTTATTTCTGTTGATTTGATGGCATCTGCTTCCAGGACTCTTCAGATATTTATAGCTATCAGATTATCGCACTCTTTCACCCTAAATCGTGGACCGCCCCTCTCTCTCTCTCTCTCTCTCTCTCTCTCTCTCTCTCTCTCTCTCTCTCTCTCCCTCTCTCTCTCTCTCTCTCTCTCTCTATCTCTCTCTTTTATGTTCTTTTATGGCGTAATCTATAAACCGCTGCTACATGCCTCCAAAAAATCCAGACAGGGGACGGCTTGAGCGCCTGAGGGGGGTTACAAGGACGATCTAGACGCCTTCTTTAGTTGTATAGGTTGTCCGCTTCCTCTAAGTATTAGTAAAAAAAATATGCATAGTGTAGCGAGCTCTTAACGTTAACAGTTTTAAGAAAAATAAAAATAAAAAAGTTTTTGCGCATAAATTTAGTCCAAAATTACGACCCGCCAAACTCCAACTTTTGAAAAATACAATGATGTTATTGTTAACATTCAAACGCTCATATTCTTTTACAAAATCTAGTATTCTACTAAATCTAATTTAATCAACGTTCATTTCCTTGGGAGGGGGGTGGGTTATATAAGTATATTTATTGATCACACCCTGTCCATGTTAAAATTTTCCCCAGTTTGGGGATTGAGTTACATTTAAAAACAAAAATCTTATTTTAATAAGCCTCCATTTGCAATTAACACACCCTCTCTCGTTGTATGTTGTTTTACGCACACCTCTTATTTTCTTTTCTATCTATCTATCTATCTATCTATCTATCTATCTATCTATCTATCTATCTATCTATCTATTTGCCTATCTATCTATCTATCTATCTATCTATCTATCTATCTATCTATTTACCTATCTATCTATCTATCTATCTATTTACCTATCTATCTATCTACCTATCTATCATTCTATCTATCTATCTATTTACCTATTTACCTATCTATCTATCTATCTATCTATCTATTTACCTATCTATCTATTTATCTATCTATCTATCTATCTATTTACCTATCTATCTATCTATCTATCTATTTACCTATCTATCTATTTACCTATCTATCTATCTATCTATCTATCTATCTATCTATCTATCTATCTATCTATCTATCTATCTATCTATCTACCTATCTATCTATCTCTCCGCAGTTTAAAGTAATAAAGAAAAGGATACATTGACTGGAATAATGTATTATAAACAAACGAGAATATCACCATGATTAGTAATATCATTTAACTTTTAGCTGTAAAGAAAGAGAATTGATATAGCGAGCAGAAAGAAGGCAATTTTATCTTTTTATTTATTTTTGTATACTGGCTTTGCAAACACAGTTTTTCCTCATTTAAACAATATAACTGAAAATCCATAGGTGATCCAACGGGTCACCTTTTTCTGGTATTACTAATGGAGTTTTGGAATGTGCCTATCCGAAGCCGAAACTATACAATTACGTCAATTAATTGTACTATTGTGTTATTTTTTATTGCTCAATATAGTTTTCTACACCATTTCAGACTAATATGTTTACAAATTAATTTCATGGGAATAAATAGTGTAGTATCTGTTATGTTAGTATGAAACCATTCTCCAATGCGCATTACCTTACCCTTTTTAAGGTTGAAAAATAATGTAATATCTGTTCTGTGGTAATTATATCCTCCCAGGGATTGTCTCCTTTTTTAAGGAAGGGGGTGTAGTTTACTATATGTTCGTTCGTCGTAATACTGCCAGGCATTATCTCCTACTTTAGAGAGAGGCACTGTAGTATATGTCTGGTCGTCAGGAATCCGATCTCCAAAGCTTCTAAAAATATCTTCCTTTCCGTCCGCATATGCTTGCTAATGATAAAATAAAAGTTCAAAATGTCAAAATTCAATAAACCCAAAATCTGTTACAATTGCGTTGTTTACGCTTCTCGTTGACGCCTTGAAAATCGATGCCGGCATTAATCGAATCGATATTTTGTTGTTGGCAAAATTGGTCGATCGAAAATGAATATATATATATATATATATATATATATATATATATATATATATATATATATATATATATATATACACTCGTGAGCAAAAAAAAAAAAAAAAAAAAAAAAATGGGCCAAACAAATTTTATACATTTTATTGCACTAAAAACTATATTGAACATAGGACAATTTACTTTAATAAATGCTTAGGATGGAATCGCATTCCCTTTTGATTTCTTTAAAAGATCAATCCTTTTAGACATGCTCTAAACCAAAGTGGAACACTGTAAAGAGGAGATGCTATTCCATTCGCTTTGCACAGCTTCCCACAGTTTTCCATTATTCAAAAAAGTTCTTATATTATGGAAAGGGAGAAAGTTTATGATTCGATACCGCCCACCTTCAATTTGGTTGTCTGAGTCAACTGCTCAGTGCTCCGTTGCTATCCCGTCCCCGCCTCTGCGCGTCTCTAGATATAAGTCGGCATATTTTTAGGGCTCCAGACGAAAAGGCCCCCTTTTTTTTTATTTTGACTGGAAGTGATGGGGCGATTTCTGGTAGTTTTTTTTTCTCTTTTTTTTTTCCTTTCATATTTCTTCATATGCATCTCATTAAAGAAATAGAACGAAAGACTTTCTTTTAGTCTTGCCGTCTGCATTTAATTTTCTTTCCTTTTGCTTCCGACCAATACACTTTTAATATCGAGGCCGCCATCCTATCCGCATAATAACCAACACCACATGACTTGTTATAGATGTTAGCATTCGGTATATCTACCTGTTTGTCTCAATTTCTTTATTGAAGGCATATTTTTTTTCCTACATTCTTGGACTTAAATTTCAAACATTTTATTGGTGTATATGTGTATATTTTATTGGTGTATATATGTATATACATGTTGATATATATATATATATATATATATATATATATATATATATATATATATATATATATATATATATGCAAGCGGGAGAGGGAAGAGCGGTAGCTCTAGATATATCTAAGGCTTTTGACAGGGTATGGCATGAGGGTCTCCTCAGAAAGATTAGATCTTACGGTATCACTGGTAGAATACTTAACGTAATTAAATCCTTCTTAGATAAGAGAAAAATCCAGGTTGTCCTCGACGGTCGTACATCTAAACAATATGATATAAATGCGGGAGTGCCCCAAGGATCTATCCTGGGACCTCTGCTGTTTCTGATATTCATAAATGACCTCCCCGACAAGATTGCCTCTGAGATGGGGATATATGCTGATGACACCACACTCTATAGCAGGCACGACAGGAAAACAAACGAACATATATCTAAAGTAATGGCAGAAACACTAGAGGATGACCTCCAATCAGTAGTGGAATGGGGACAAAAATGGATGGTCACGTTCAATGCCACCAAGACAAAACTGGTTTCATTCAATAATTACAAGAAACCCTCTCTACCACCTATAGCAATGGCCAACGACTCTTTATCTGAGAGTACGTCTCTCAAGCTCCTTGGCCTAACGTTCACTGGAAACATGAGTTGGAACAGTTACATCGAGGGCATTGCCAGGGCCGCTGCAAGGAAGGTGGGCTCTCTCTACCGTGCTAGAAAACTTTTAACACCCGAAAGTATCCTGTACCTCTATAAGGCCACTATTCGCCCATGTATGGAGTATTGCTGTCATATTTGGGCCGGTGCATCGGCTACTAGTCTCTCGCTTCTTGACAGGGTTCAAAAGAGAGTCGCAAATCTGATAGGCCCTAAACTGGCATCAAAACTTCAGCCTCTGTCCCATCGTCGAAACGTTGCATCCCTCTGCCTGTTCTACAAGTATTATAATGGTGAATGCTCTGAAGAACTGCAAGCACTTGTACCCCCACGACGTGAACACCCTCGACAGACCCGACAAGCTGCAAAATCCCACCCCCACACTGTAGAGATCCCTAGATGTAAAAGATCCTTCTACTCCAGTAGTTTCTTCCCCAGAACTGCTAGACTTTGGAATTCCATTCCGGGTCACTGCTTCCCCAACTGTACTGACATGCATAAGTTCAAGTGCAACGTGAACCAACATCTCGCTGCCCTAATCCCTACATAGTACCCCAGTAGATGTTTCCCCTGATAGTAGCCCCCTACACCAAAGTGGCAATGTGCCTTGTTTGGGGTGAAAATGTAATTAAAAAAAAAAAAAAAAAAATGTACATATATATGTATATATGTATACATATGTATGTATATATATGTACATATATATATATATGTATATATATGTTTATATATGTATATGCATGTATATATGTGTGCATATATATATGTATGCATATGTATATGTACATGTATATATATATGTATATATGTATATATATGTATATATATATATCTATATCTGTATGCATATATATATATATATATGTATATATATGTGTATATATATGTGTGTGCATATATATATGTATATATATTATATATATGTATACATATACATGTCTATATATAAACATTTATATGTGTATATACATTTCTCTCTCTCTCTCTCTCTCTCTCTATATATATATATATATATATATATATATATATATATATATATATATATATATTACTAGCAAAAGTACCCATCGTTGACTGGGTTCAAAAACAGCCTACAGAAAATGGACTCATTTATGAAAGTATGATAGGTTATGAAAAGGAAGGGTTGTAATGAGATAGCTTCGAATTTGGGGGTATCACAACCAAAGAAAAATATGATGAAAGTAAAAATAAAATAGATACACCCCATAATTTATTATACCATACCTGTTCACACTGAAACACTTATCACAATATTCTGTGGATCTATATTAAAAAACCTTGTTAAACTTTGTGACATATTTCCATTCTATGGAGGTCAGACGCCAACGAAACCCCATAATTTTATTATACCATATTTCTTCAAACTGAAACATAATTATCAAAGTATACTTACGCAGATAGATATGAAAAGTCTTTATTAAAGTTTGTGCCTATTTCCATTCTATAGGGGCCAGGCGCGAACACAGGCCCCACAATTTTATTATATTATCCCTATTTAAGTTAAAACATGCTTATCAAAGTATTCTTATGTACATCTATATCAAAAACACGTGTAAACGTTTTTTTGTTTTAATTTTTTTATTTCCATACTTTGTGGACCAGGCGCGAACGTAGACCCCACAATTTTAATGAACCACTGTTCTGCCAGATCAAACATACCCATTCCTTTGTCTCGATACATCTATTATTATATGTAATGAGTTTTTTTAAAATAGTCAACCATATTGGAGCCTATTCGTGACCACACGCACACACACACACACACACACACACACACACACACACACACACACACACACACACACACGCACACACACACACAGAGAGCTTTATATATATATATATATATATATATATATATATATATATATATATATATATATATATATATATGAAATCTGCATTAACAAAATATATGAAGCGTATTTTACGACCGGGAAATGCCGGGGAGCTACTAGTTATAATTTATCTCTCTCTCTCTCTCTCTCTCTCTCTCTCTATATATATATATATATATATATATATATATATATATATATATATATATATATATAAACTAGCAGGCCGTCAGGCATTGCCCGACCGTAAAACACGCGTAAATATGATATTTTGATTAATGCAGACTCCGTATTTATTTTATTATATTGGACCCAATATATAGCAACGATTTAAAAAGTTTAAAAAATTTATTCGTGCGCCACCACTTAGAATCGAAACTAAAACATTTAGCTTACGATTTACTATTTCAATGGCTGCGCTTTAAGACATTTGTTGCGAGTCTAAAAATTAAAACATGAACTAATAGCTATTAGGTTACAATGGCGTCTTCGACTCTCACTTGGAAAATTTCATTGTTTTAAACTTTCCCACTGTTGCACACCAATTTCCCCCGCCAAAACTCAAATATAAGTTTCCAATGAGTTTGAATATCCTTTATATTAAGTTTCATGTCTGACAGAGGAGTTTGGTAAGCAAAATTTGTATAAAAATTGTATATATATAAAAAAATGTATATATATATATATATATATATATGTGTGTGTGTGTGTGTGTGTGTGTGTGTGTGTGTGTGTACGCATACGTAAGTACATATAGAAAGGTTTGTGTTTACTATAATCTTTTTACTCAAATATTACACAAATATAAATCATGTAGAATATCTGCATGAATATAATTACACGTAATAGTTAACTAAAGATAGTTATTCCATAAGAAAACCGAAAAAAAAAAAAAAACTAATTAAAATGAATGTTTAATAGAATATACAAATTTTCTGGATCTTTTGCTGTAGATAAATGCAATTCAATTATATATATATATATATATATATATATATATATATATATATATATATATATATATTTTGGTCACCCTGTGTGTGTGTGTATATATATATACATATATATATATATATATATGTATATATATACACACACATGTGTGTATATATATATACATATATATATATATATATATATATATATGTATATATATACACACATATGTGTGTATATATATATATATATATATATATATATATATATATATATACACACACACAGGGTGACCAAACCCCCCCCCCAAAAAAAAACGAGCCCCAACACTAATTAGGTCCCGTTTCTTAGTGTTTTGTCCAAATGAAATGAAACTTTGGTCATAACTAGTTTATTATATTCCAAACATCACATCAAAACACTAGGGTATTTGGCCTTTTTTTCTCCGTTCTACAGCATATCTCCTTGGTGGCCTCCAGTTAGCTTTTTTTTTTGGGGGGGGGGTCACTCTGTATATATATATATATATTTTCTTTTTAAATAAATAAAAAAAAAAGCTTTTTAATATGAATGTCAATACACAAAAAATGAAACTGATAGGAGTATAAATAGGTATATATATATATATATATATATATATATATGTGTGTCTGTGTGTGTGTGTGCGCACGCGCGTGTGTGTCTATTTTTATGATTTATTATAAATTAATATATGAATTAATATGATAGGAAAGCGCTAAAAAACTGATATCAACGTACAAGTAGAAAAAAGAAGTCTCACTATTTATTTGTCTCTATGCGAGGGTAGATGAAGACAGAAGGTCGACTCTTAAAGTTCGACAAATATGGCTCCCCCAAAAGTGGCACAGTTGATTGGAACAAAAATACAGATTGCCTCAGTTGATAATAATTTTTTATGCACTGAAAAAAAAAAAAGATGGAATGTTGTATCAGAACAGATACTACACTTTGCTCTGGACCAGAAAGTGCGAGCCACTGACGGAAGGTTAGATTGTCTATTTTACAAAAAAAAAAAAAAAAAAAAAATAACAACAACAATTATAAGAAGCAGACATTATATATATATAACTACTTCATTTACTCACATAAATTTAATATACGAAAGTATAGATTTATGCGTAAACTTTAAGTATTTACTTCAAAAGTGCTCAATACGTAGGTAGAACTAGTTAGTAATTTATAAAATATATACGGCGATTAAGCTACACTGAATATTCTGCGTTTCATCCACTATAGGATTCGTAAGCCTGACGAATCCTATAGTGGATGAAACGCAGAATATTCAGTGTAGCTTAATCGCCATATATATTTTATAAATTACTATATATATATATATATATATATATATATATATATATATATATATATATATATATATATATATGTATGTATGTATGTATATATATATATATGTGTGTGAGTGTGTGTGTGTATATATATATGCATGTATATATATATATGTGTGTGTATATATATATGTGTGTGCGTATATATATGTGTATATGTATGTGTATGTTTATATATGTGTATATATATGTTTATATATGTGTATATATCTGTGTGTATATATATATGTGTGTATATATATATATGTGTGTGTGTCTATATGTGTGTGTATCTATATATGTGTATATATGTGTGTGTGTATATATATATGTGTGTATATATATATGTGTATATATATGTGTGTATATATATGTGTATATATATGTGTATATATATGTGTCCGTATATATGTGTGTTTGTATATATATAGGTGTATATATATGTGTATATATATGTATATGTGTGTGCGTATATATGTGTGTATATATGTGTGTGTGTGTGTGTATATATATATGTCATTACTGTCTAATAAATTTTCTAATTTGTAAAAACTAGCTTTCAATAAATATTGAACGAAAATAAGGTAGTAGTAGTAGTAGTAGTAGTAGTAGTAGTAAGAGAAAGAAGAAGGAGAATAAGAAAAAAAAATAGAAAAAGCTAAGGAAGCAAAAGTAAACAACTACATTTATATGGACGACCTGAGTCCATTAGCGAGATAGAGAGAGAGATAGAGAGAGAGAGAGAGAGAGAGAGAGAGAGAGAGAGAGAGAGAGAGAGAGAGAGAGAGAGAGAGAGAGCACACACAAACAGTGGAAAGCATGAACCAGAAAACTAATAAATTCAACCAGGATCTTCAAACGGAATTCGAAATTGAAAGGCGTGAACTGCTAGCAATGAAATCCCCCCCCCCCCCAACAAAAAAGAAAGAAAGAAAACTGGAAACAGCAAAGGACATAGAAATGCCCAAACAAGAGTCGATGAGTGCACTAAGCGAACGTGATACATCAAAACATCCGGGCATTCTGAAAGCCGTCGTCATCAAATCAACAGCCCCCCCAAACTCCCCTCCCCCCAAAAAAACGAATGGAATAGATAATCTAATAAGAAAAAGAAAAAAAAAACTCTTAGAAACCAAATTATATATTAAAAACATAATGAAAAATATGTACACCTTAGCAACATTCTGGGCGCTACATAGGCTAGGCAAAAGATTTCAAACATCTTGAGCACAGAACCAGTAGAATAATAACCATGCAGGAAGGATTATTATGATTGATTATCGAAAAGTAGGGGGGGGGAAAGGATCATACGATAGAAACAAACAAACAAACAAACAAACTAGAAAATCCATAGGGTCTGCCATACGATTGTGAAGAACGGAGCGCATGATTCCGTGACGTCAGATTTGTGTTAACTATACGAAGTATGGAAAAGCAGAAGCGACTTAATGATTTTTTAAAACCTTTGTTTATCTTCTTCAAACTGAAATTAATAATTAATCTTTGTTATAATTTTGTTAGGTTTTAAGATTTATAAATTTTAACGAATAATAATATTATAAACATTTGTATATTAAATATGAAATACGGTTTTACTAAACTGTTCGTTTGATTAATTACAGACTTCCATACTTTTATTTAGTATAAAGATACAAACTAAATATGATAGTGGTCTACAACACGTTTATTATTTGTGAATGGGTATTTTTCAATCGGTTTTAATCTGGTGATTAAATAGCTGGTAAAAGCCATTTTTACATTATAACTAATTATTTAAAAAAAAAATTAAACAAATAAAATATGGAATTTTAATCGTTTTAATCTTTTAAAAATTAATTAATTTTCACGATGTTTCTTTGTCTTGGCAACTGATAACAGTAGATATTGATTAGAAAAAAAACGCTATTCAAAAAAAAAAAAAATAAAAAAATATGAATATATTAAATTTATATCAATATTTTAATTGCAACTTCAAGGTAAGTTTTTGTTCCAAAGTGTATTTAAACTTAAGAAAAAATATTTTTTACTTATTTGAACTCTTATGTTTCATAATAAATAGAAATTTCGATCGATTTAAATATATTTTATTCAAATTTCGAAAAAAATAAATATGAGGGCAAGGGAACATGCACTAAAAAAATATTTCCCCCTCGTATATTTTACGGAAACGACATTGTATATACAATTTCATTCTAAAATGGATAAGTATGGAAAATTTCAAGAAAATCTGACCATTAGTTGATTTTTACTAGATTGATTAAACACAGCTATGTTTTCACGTTATGGGAACGCTATTTTAAAGCGTCAATTATGTAAACAAGATTTTCGTCTGGCAATTTCATTATTTTCGTACGATGAAAAATATTTAAAAAAAAAAATTATTTCTAGTTTATTTTGCCCTTCTCTTAAATGGTACAAAAGTTATATTGGTAATATTAACTTTTAATAAAGTTACATCGTGTTACATATAGGGGGGGGGGAGTAATTCTGTGATGAATTTTGAAGGTGCCTTAAATTCATAACAAAAGCACCACAAAAGTCTGATTACCGCTACGAAAAGCACTTCTAAGAATGAATAAAAATAGCAGTAAATCTTTAAAACAAGGCCAAGAAAATTTGGGGAGGGGGACAGCTAGACGAATAATTTATAAGGCTGTCCAAAGAAGAGACGTAAGGAAACAGACAGATATGGACACGAAAAAGGAAATATAAATAGAGAAACGGAATAGCTACTGACAACCGCACAGAACTATGCGACCATAACGAACTATATAAAACCAAGATAGTCAAACCCAGAACCCCCCCCCCCCAGTAAATGTGGTCTGTAGGTAAAGAGATGAAATGATAAACTGCATAATAAATGACTACAACACGCTTAATCAAATGTAATACAAAAACTGGAAGGATTGTATGGGGAACGCGAGTATACTGAGAACTATGCAAATATTTATACTTATAATATGAAGACATATGATTCGCACACACACACGCACATACATACATACATACATACATACATACATACACAGTAAATTCAATTTTGGAAAATTAAGGCAATGAAATCCTCTAGGACATGGAAGTGCAAACGGAAAAAACTCATTCAAGCTTTAAAAAAATGTTTTTTTTTAAACTCCTCTTTATTTATTGAGATTGTCGGACTGACTTCCTCATTTTGTTTGTTATAGTCACAACGTTTCGGCCGTTTTGCCCTTCGGCCTTCATCAGGTGCTTTGTATCGAACTGGGGAACCGTTTGTTAGGAGTCTCGAACCTAACCCTTTATTATTATTACGGGAGTACCGTGTTCGGACTCCAGCTAGGCTCTGGGACATAGTTGCCGATTCTCTATTTTTGAATGCTACTTTTCACTGCCTTCGTTCAGGATTGAACTCAGCACCTTTGGGTTACTGTAAACTTTGATACAACGTCTAGGACCACTCGGCCATATGTCATAAATGAAAACAACTCCTCTCCAAAATACAGACAATTACTCCTCTTTATTATCCTTATTTCATTTTCCAACGCAAACAACAGAAATATTTTGTAGAAAAAAATTACGATTTTAAATCTGGTTTCATTGCAAAAGTCCGACATAATGACGCTGAACTTCGAAAGAATTCGCAGCAGAAACATGTATACACACATGTAGTCAATAATGTTTGTATAAATAAATAAAAAAAGTGCTATAATAACGTTCTGCGTGTCACTAAGCACTTTTTGATAAAAACCGCAGTTTCAATGTCTTTACATCCAGGGAGCTACAGTGACACACACACACACACACACACACACACACACACACACACACACACACACACACACACATATAACCTTGTCTGAATATGAAACCATCTCTACCAAACTACTTTGTTAATTTTTGATCAACAGACATGAATCTTGTTATATGGAGTATTCCTACATGTGAAACAAATTCGATTGGATCTTTAACTTGAATAATCGCCGTTAAGCGGTCAAAGATGAAAATTGGAACTTAGTAGGCCTAGTTCGACATAATGTGTATGCTCCGCGCCCGCGAAAATATGGATTTATACGTTCAACTGCGTAAGCTTTCACGCTTGTATATGCATGTGCTGTTAGCTCAGACAGAAGTGAATACCGTTAGAGAGTTAAATGTTTTGGTTTCGATTCTAGCTGATGGCACCCATTTCACATTTTGTTTAATTTTTTAAACTACTATCTATTAGATCCAATATTAATCGACCATTGACTTTATAATAATAAATACAAAATTTGCATAAATTTTAATATCGTATATTAGCGTATTTTACGATCGGGCAACGGCTGGCGGCCTACTAGCTGAAATAGAGAAAGTGACTAAATAAATTATATAAAGATCTACATAATTTATTAAAAACACGTTTAAAAACTTTTGTGTGGACTTATCTACGAATTTTATCTAAACATGCAATAAAGGGACAAAGCTCAATATTTAATATATCATGAAATAGAGCTTAATATTTTTAAATGCATTTACTGACTCATATCTAGTGGCAAACATTTCTAATTTAAATTTTCGAAATAGCCAAAATGCCTTTTAAACCACACACACACACACACACACACACACACACACACATATATATATATATATATATATATATATATATATATATATATATATATATATATATATCATTCAAACACGATAGTGTTTGAATAAATGGTTAAGTGGCAGTTTTAGTCGTTTAGAACTGCTTTAAAGCTTCACCGCCCACTCATTTTTCGACCAAATTTCAAACAATTATCACAGTTTATAGATCACCTTCTTAGCTATATTGTGAAAAAAAAAATCAATTTTCATTCACTAAACCAAAAGTTATGATTAATTTAGTGGTGTTCTCAAGCTTAAAAATCCGTAAGGAGGTGAGCGACGGTGTTTATGACTGGTTTCCATAGAAACCAAGTCGCTTCAGAGACTAGTGTTGCTACTAATTCACTGCTGTCGTGAAAAGAGAAATAGCACGTGAAACAGAGAGAATAAAAGCAGACGAGTGCCATACATTGTTTTACATATATGTACGTTATGGTTATGGGGGCAAACAAAAGAAGAATAAGACTGAAATTAAACAAAGAACAAGTTAATTTATTGGAAGCCTGCAAAAATCATGAGTTACAATAGAAAAATGCGAGCATGAAAAGTAATATGGTTAAGATTTAAACATGGAAAAGTAAAGGACTAGTTGTTAAAACTGGAACACTGACTGACTGGTTGTAAAGTGGATGATCATTTTACATTAAATTAATACAGAAAAGTGATCCCCCACTTTATATCACAATAAGTACAGCACGTAGTAAGAACAGATATTACACTTTGATCTTGGCCAAAAGGCCAAGAAAAGCTTAAAAAGCTAAGAACAGCATGTATTAACTACAGACCTTTGATCTTAACCAAAAAGGCCAAGCACAAAGGTGTTACGGACAGACCGACCGACAGACCGACCGACGCAGTGACTTATAATAGAGTCGCTTGCACACAACTAAAAACGCGATATTTAATGTAACACTAGACTTTCTGTTGACCCGTTGGGTCACAATCTATACCCTTTTACTTTGATCTCATTCGAAAGTGCCGAACCTATAATCTTTTATACATTCTTCTTTCATAGATATGTCTCTTTGGTCTCATACTACTACTACTACTACTACTACTACTACTACTACTACTAGCAGCAGTAGTAGTAGTAGTAGTAGTAGTAGTAGTAGTAGTAACAGTGTGAAACTTTTATAAAAATGATGAAACACACTTATGTTCCACCAGTGTTGAAACTAATAAAAATGATAGAATTACGCCACTGATTTTTCCTTATATAAAATATAATCTTTTACGATGTGACTTGTATTAATTTCTTTTTTTATATTCATTTCAAGCAGCGGAAATTGTTCGACTTGTAATTTACTTTCTTCCTTCCAATCACGACTTGAATTGTTTCATCCATTGCGGCTAGAAAAGGAACGGTTTTTACTACCTACTTTTGTATGACGAGACGGATTAATATTTATTCATATACAAATAAACGTGCGTCTTTATTATACATTGGAGGAGTAGGATATACAATTTGTAATAATAATAATAATAATAATAATAATAATAATAATAATAATAATAATAATAATAATAATAATTATTATTATTATTATTATTATTATTTGTAGTATAGTCTTTTCATTTCACAAAGGAGTCACCACTTATCAAGGGTCGAAGGTCTAGGTGTATCAGAATTTTTGTAGGAATTTTTGACACCCCTAACACGAAACTGCGAATAAAATATAAAAAAAAAACTCGTAATTTCTCATTTAAAAGTGGGTTGTTTATTTTTCTTTATGGATTATACTTCCAAAATAAACTATTAAAATTGTTTTAAAAGTAATAGAAATATTTTTTTTATTTTTTAAAAAACAGTAATGAATTTTACGAACTCAATATTTTTCAATTTTTAAACTTTAAAAATCTATCAAAATTTTTCTATTGATTCTATTTTTACAGTATTTTCAGGGTCAATGTGAAATTTTATGTTCTTTCCAATAAACCGAATATAATATTTTAGACAAACGTTTTTTTTAATTCACGCCCCCCCCATTTTCAAACGTCTATTAAAAAGTAAATAATTGATTTACTCACCAAAGTGTTATATATCACAAATTGAAGAGAAAAGGTCAACAAATAATATATTAAAATTTACAACAAAAAAAGTAGTGTTTTTTCAAAATTTACCTGAAAATTTCGAAGTTTAAAACCTTAAAAAAAAAACACGTTGTTTTTTTTTATTATTATTTTTAATGAAACCTTGGTCCTTGCTCCTTTAATTGAAAAAAGAAAATTAGGGCTTGAATTACATTTTTCGAGGAGTTATAAGCTTGGAAAGATGGGGTGGAGTTATTCACTATTTTTCACGAAATTTCTGACACACCTACCGAAGGTCACCTGAGGATAAGTGCTAATGAGTGTCCAGTAGTCAATGGGACATATCGTGGTAATCGGTTGAAGTGTAAATTTGGTAAATTGGATTACTTAAGGGGAACGGCTCATCAAGAACTTGTTTACATTGAACTTGACGACGATTATATTGCAATCAGTTGGAAAGCAGGTAAACGGAACAGAGTGCAATAGGAGGCCAATTCTAAGAAAAAAGCTTTTTCCGAGTGGGGAAATTATTAATAGTGGTTTTAGCTAGACGAGTGTTTTTTTGTGATTATTATTATTGTCATTGGTATTATTATTATTATTATTATTATTATTATTATTATTATTATTATTTCTATTATTATTATTATTATTATTATTATTATTATTATTATTATTATTATTATTATTATTATTATATTTATTATTATTATTATTATTGTCATTGGTATTATTATTATTATTGTTATTAATATATTTATTATTATTATTGTCATTGATATTATTATTATTATTGTCATTGGTATTATTATTATTATTATTATTATAATAAATATATTTATTATTATTATTATTATTGTCATTGTCATTATTATTATTATTAATATATTTATTATTATTATTATTATTGTCATTGGTATTATTATTATTAGTATTATTATTATTATAGTTATTATTAATATATTTATTATTATTATTACTATTATTATTATTATTATTATTATTATTATTATTATTATTATTATTTACTCGCTAGGGATTTTCACACAAGCCTTTATCAAGATTTCTCTTTGAGAACAACTTGTGGTGCTCTCTGGAGTCTGATTGACAACAAGTTTTTCAAGATTTCCAATAATCTTCACCTGTTGATAAGATTGCAACAGTCGTCTGCCATTGATTCTCATTGGTAGCGACCATTGGTCTTCGCTGGAATATGGGTGGCAATAAGCTTCCCCAATGTCCTAGTTCTCTTTGCATTCATCCAGTGGAGGTTTGGTTAGTGCTCTCCCTTTTCGGTGTTTCCATTCTTATTGACCCTTCATGATGTGTAAGTTGTTATTATTATTATTATTATTATTATTATTAATAAGAGTAGTAGTAGTAGTAGTAGTAGTAGTAGTAGTAGTAGGTATTACTATTATTAGTGTTATATTATTTTTATTATTACTATTGTTATGGTTATTATTGTTATTATTGTTATTATGTTGGTGTGGTGTAAGTTATTATTATTATTATTATTATTATTATTATTATTATTATCATTAGTAGTAGTAATAGTAATATTATTATTACTATTATTAGTGTTATTTATATTATTTCTATTATTAGTGTTATTTATATTATTTCTATTATTGTTATTGTTATTATTTTTATTATTATTAACGATTAATGACTAACGATTACTATGATATTGTCACATTGACTACTGTACACTTATTAACCCTTATCCTCGAGTAGCCTCTGGACCTTGATAAGTGGTGACTCCTATGTAAAATAAAAAATGTAGAAGTAAAAAAACATATTAGTTTGTTTACAGACTGACACATGTATTTGTCACATATCCAGGCAAACGTATGGAAATTATACGAGTTCTCCTTTCTGTGAATTCTCACAAAGGTATTAATAAACGTTAGAGAGTGAATAGGAACGAGAGAAAAACATGTACTGCTGAGAGATTTTTGTGGCTCGGTTAATATATTATAAATTACGGCGAGTTAGAACAATTAAATCAGAATTTACTCGATTAAAAAACAATATATATATATATATATATATATATATATATATATATATATATATATATATATATATATATATATATATATATCATTTTGTTTTTTACCCTCCTTTCCGTCAAATAAAAAAAGTCCTACGATTGAATAAACGAATGGAATTTATTAAAAATCGATGAAAATATTATTCTTCGATTATCTAAATTATTCCATTTTAATTGTTTTTAACAAAATGAAACTTGAATAAGGATGATGATGATAATGATGATGATGATGATCATCATCATCATTATTACTACATTTAGACCGTTAAAAGATGTAAAAAGTAAAAAAAAAAAAAAAAAAAAAAAAATACAGAGCAAAACTTAAAGCAAAAATAAGCAAATTCACCTACTGATTATTAAAAAAAAATCATCTCCAAAAGTAATGATAATGAGAAACAAATAGAGTTTTAACATTTTTTTAACCCTAACCACACTTTTTTAAAACCCTAACCACACTTGTTTTTTAAACCTAACCACACTTTTTTTTAAACCCTAACCACACTTTTTTTAAAACCCTAACCACACTTTTTTAAAACCCTAACCACACTTTTTTAAAACCCTAACCACATTTTTTTAAAACCCTAACCACACTTTTTTAAACCCTAACGACACTTTTTTTAAAACCCTAACCACACTTTTTTTTAAACCCTAACCACACTTTTTTTTTTTTTTAACCCTAACCACACTTTTTTTTTAACCCTAACCACACTTTCTTTTTGTAGCCATTTTGTGTTTTTGTATCATTATTCACCTATCTTAAACAGAAAAATAATAATTGTTTTTACTTTTTTTTAATATGAGGGGAATTCTATTGTTTTTCACCCGCACCGAATTTACAAAGTTAAAAGTTCTATCAAAAAGTCAATTATTAGAATTTCACAGCATTTTCTGCACTTATTCACCTTCTAATGAATTTATGAAAAAAAAAAGTGTTTTCATAAATATATATTTTATAAGGAGATTAATAAACATCACCGAATGATTGAATTCACCTTCTAATGAATTTATTAAAAAAAGTGTTTTCATAAATATATATTTTATAAGGACATTAATAAACATCACCGAATGATTGAATTCACCTTCTAATGAATTTATGAAAAAAAGTGTTTTCATAAATATATATTTTATAAGGAGATTAATAAACATCACCGAATGATTGAATTCACCTTCTAATGAATTTATTAAAAAAAGTGTTTTCATAAATATATATTTTATAAGGAGATTAATAAACATCACCGAATGATTGAATCAACATAGAGTGAAATGGAAGCGACAAAATGCATACATATTTTGGGAAAGATATTTTGACATTCCACTTTGTATTCACGGGAAATTTTATCAAATAATAATTATAAAACAAAAAAACTACTTAAGAATAAAATGCTAAGCTTGTTTTTCAGTCTATTAACTTTTATATAACCTTACAAATTTGCTTGACTCAAATATATTTAGCTCAGATTTCATAAATTAAAATTATATTTAGTTTAGATTTCATAAATTAAAATTATATTTAGTTTAGAGTTCATAAAATAAAATCATATTCAGTTCAGATTTCATGAAACAAAGTTATATTTAGCTCAGATTTCATAAATTAAAATTATATTTAGTTTAGATTTCATGAATTAAAAGTATACTTAGTTGAGATTTGATGAATTAAAATCATATTTAGTTAAGATTTCATGAATAAAAAATATATTTAGTTGAGATTTCATGAATAAAATTATATTTAATCCAGATTTCATGAACTAAAACTATATTTTGTTCAGATCTCATGAATTAAAATTATACTTAGTTCAGATTTAATAAACTAAAATTATATTTTGTTTATATTTCATAATTAAAAATATCTTTAGGTCAGATTTTATAAATTAAAATGATATTTTGCTAAGATGTCCTGAATTAAAATTATATTTAGTTTTTAATTTAATTTTATGAAAAAAGGTTTCATTAATATCCAGATAACTCTGATTTTTGTGAAATTTAACAATACACATTAAACATAATTTTATAAAAAATATTAAACATAATTTTACAATAAATATTAACAATAATTTTACAATAAATATTAAAAATAATTTTATAATAATATGAAATATAATTTTACAATAAATATTAAACATAATTTTTCAATAAATATTAAACATAATTTTATAATAAATATTAAAAATAATTTTATAAAAAATATTAAACAATTTTATAATAAATATTAAACATAATTTCTCAATAAATATTAAAAATAATTTCAAAATAAATATTAAACAGAATTTTATAATAAATATAAAACATAATTTTGTAATAAATATTAAACATAATTTTATAATAAATATTAAACACCATTTTAAAATAAATATTAAACATAATTTTATAATAAATATAAAACATAATGTTACAATAAATATTAAACATAATTTTAGAATAAATATTAAACATCATTTTATAATAAATATAAAACATAATTTTACAATAAATATTATACATAATTTTATATAAAATATTAAACATAATTTTACAATAAATATTATACATAATTTTAAAATAGATATTATACATAATTTTATAATAAATATTGTCTATCATTTTTAAATAAATATTAAACATAATTTTACAATAAATATAAAATATAATTTTAAAATAATTATTAAACATAATTTTTCAATAAATATTAGACATAGTTTTATAATAAATCTGAAACATAATTTTACAATAAATATTAAACATAATTTTATAATAAATATTAAACATCATTTTAAAATAAATATTAAACATAATTTTATAATAAATATAAAACATAATTTTATAATAAATATTAAACATAATTTTTCAATAAATATAAAAATTAATTTTATAATAAATATTAAACATAATTTAATGATAAATATTAAACATAATTTTATAATAAATATTAAACATAATATTTCAATAGATATTAAACATAATTTTACAACAAATATTAAACAAAATTTTATAATATAAAACATAATTTTACAACAAATAGTAAACCTAATTTTACAATAAATGTTAAACATTAATTTATAATAAATGTTAAACATAATTATATAATAAATGATACAGCGAAACAGTACTAATATATATATATATATATATATATATATATATATATATATATATATATATATATATATATACATATATATATATACTGTTAGTTCAATCTCACTTGCTTTTAAAACGACTTAGACGGTATTACCTTAATCTAATATATAAAAAGTTAAAAGTTCGTCTGTCTGTCTCCATATTTTCAAACTATCTTCTCCGAAACTAAAAGCCGCAGAGAGACGATAGGGGCATCAAATGATTTCATTTTTTACGGACCGTCCTTTTATGGGTCTTTAACAGGTTAAAAATAGTTTTACAGGGGTCCAAAATGGGCAAAATTGAAAAAATCATTATACATTTTTTACATCCATCTTAGTAATTTTTTTTATTTAATCAGCCCATGTGCGTGTCACGTTGTTACAGTGGTAACGTCACCAGCTTTGAATGGTACAGGTTCGGTTTCGATTCTAACTGATGGCACCCAAATACTATTTTTTTTTTATTTTGGAAATCACGATTCTATAATAATATATACGCAATCTGAACAAATTAAAATATCATATTTAAACGTATTTTACGTCCCTTCCTCCGCTAGTCTAATATATAAAATGCTAAATGTCCGTTTGTCTCCATATTATCAAACTATATCTCTTCCGAAACTAAAAATCGCAGAGCGGCACTAGTGACCTCAAATGATTGGATTTTTAACGGACCGTACTTTTATGGGTCTTTAACCGGTTAAAATAGTTTTTAAAGGGTCAAAAATAGGCAACAGTCACGGGAAACGGATGTTTTTAAGGAAAACAAACTCTGCGCATATTTCAACAAAAATGTTATAATGTACATACAAATATTCTCACGGAGAGTTCTAAAAAACATCCGTTTCCCGCGACTCTCCCCATATATATATATATATATATATATATATATATATATATATATATATATATATATATATATATATATATATATACAGTGGAAGAGAACTCCTAGTAAAGTGCTCGAATATTAAGAAAAAAATAAAAAAATGAGTAATATTTATGCAACACAGACTTCAGATAATACAAATTTGCAAAACGAATAATGAATTACTAGCGGGACCTATGGAAATTCCACAGGATACTCATTCATATGTAATATATTGATGTTGGCATTCTGTAGATGTTCAGCGTAAGTGGAGACGCTCTGACATTATTGTAGCTCTTTTGTATAAACTGAAAAAGTATTTATCTAAGCTAGCAGGGACGTCCGGCGTAGCCCGGCCGTAAACTACGTTTAAATATGATATTTTAATTTTTGCAGACTTCGTATACATCATTTTAGAGTTAATGTTCTATCGACTTTTATATATTATAAAGTTGCGATTTCAAACTTGGGTGCATCAATTTGAATCGAAACCGAAACCAAAACTTATGAAAAGTATATATATATATATATATATATATATATATATATATATATATATATATATATATATATATATATATATATTATAACTTGAGTTTCTTCAGGCTATAAGCGAAACTGAAACCGAAACTTATGAAAAATTCTTTATAAAATTATTCATAAAAAATAGATTACTGGAATGCCATCAGCTATAATCGAAACCGAAACCAAAACTTATGAAGAATTTTTGGTAAAATTATTTAATCCAAGAACTGGAAGTCCATAGCAATTAAACGACAGTCACTCGGATATAAGCGTGGCACACAAAATAAATAGCACACATACACTATCCTATTAATTAATAGATTATTTTTTCATTACTAACTATTAAGCGAATATTTTTAAATATTCGGAAAATTAAATGCTGAAACGAAATTTTGAAAATACTATATATAAAAAAAAAGGCAAATTACTTGATCTTGAATTATTTTTCTCTGGGAACTCCATGCATCAATATATTGCCATCGCGGCAACGCCTAATAAAGACAACTTGTTAGAAATACAGAAGGTCGGAACAATATCGGTACCATCGGTCTTAAGTCCTTACAAAGGGGACCTAACCTAATATAGAGGGTCCGTTAAAGAAGAAGTATTTTCTTTTATTAAAAAATTCTATTAATAGTAAATGAACAAAATGAACAAAAAAAAAAAATAAATAAAATAATCAGTATTTATTTAACTAATTTGGATTTTTTCAGGTTCTTCGGATTATTGTTCTCATCTTCATCATTTTTCTTGTTACGTTGATGGTTTTATCGAAAATTCCACACGGTTTCCCAAAGTTCGACAAAATGCGCCGAAGTAAGTACGGAGGTTACAGCGACTGAGACATTGTACAAATGACACCTCAGATGAGAATAGTAGTCCGAATAATCCAAATAATCCAAATTAACAATCCTTATCTAAAAAAAAAAAAAAAAAAAAATATCCCAGAGTTACGTATAGGCGAGAAACACAAACATACGCCAGATTTGCGGCGATCATTTCATGATTGCAGAGAAAAAAAAAGAAAAAAGAAGAAAAAAGAAAAAAAAAGAAAAAAGAAAAAAAAGAAAAAAGAAGAAAAAAGAAAAAAAAGAAAAAAGAAAAAAAAAGAAAAAAGAAAAAAAAGAAAGAAAAAAGAAGAAAAAAGAAAGAAAAGAAAAAAGAAAAAAAAGAAAGAAAAAAAGAAAGAAAAAAAAAGAAGAAAAAGAAAAAAAAAATGTCCGACACAATAATTACGTCGTAGACTTCTACTTTCGGAAATGATTTCTAGGCTATTCAAATTTTCAAATGGAATATTATTTTGTGCTTGAATGAAAATTTAAGATCCAAATATCAAACACTTTGTTAGGAGCAGGGGTGAGGATTATAAACCCTAGAAAAAAAAAAGAGAACAGTTTTAACAAAAAAAGTTTAGAAAGAAAAAAGGACGAAATGTAATCCACTTGATATGTTTTCAACCTTATTTTATATTTAAATTTCCTTTTTGTACTGTTTTTTTTTTTTTTAAGATTTAATCTTAGAATCACATAAATATAAGCCACAATCACGTTCACTCACCGGTTACCTACATTACCGAAGTTAAGCGACGTTTAGCCTGGTCAGTACTAAAATGGGTGACCATATGAGAATAGCAGGTGCTGTATACACTTTACGCTTATCTAGGCATTGTCTCCAGTCGTCATTGACAATGGAGTCAAGCAGTGACGATTCAGGAGAGGGGTGACTAGAGATTGCGCAACCCTTGTTTCACAATTTTCACCCACAGCCAACCTTGCAGGGGGTTATCCAGTGTCTCTCAAGATTACTGATGTTATGGTGACGATACTAGGTTTCTGGGAGAAACTGCATCTAAAAGTTGGCGGTAAATTTATCGAGAATATATAGTCACTGTTTGGCACAATTATTAGGTTGGTGCAAAAATAATGTCGTTTAAAAAAAAAAAACATTATTTTTGCACCAACCTAATATAATCCAGGAGAAAAAATAATTAAAAGCAAAAATGGATTTTTTTTTTAATTATCGAGTTTTATCGTGTTGGTTAATGTGGAAGCGTTTTGCGACCAATTCAGTATGACAAATTGACTTGCCTGCCTCGACTTAAATTGACTTACATGAAGGGTCTGCCACTTTTAAACACAGTATGTCAGACGGTAATTGTGGATGATCTTTTGTTAAAAATACACCCAGCACATCTTCTGCATCGTTTTTCGTAATTTTTGGAAATTATACTAATTTCGACATGACACGTAAGCGCGTAATAATGTTTTCACCTGAAATGCATTGCTCTAAAAAGATTACCAATCTACATAAACACCTATTTTTTAAAACTTGAAATATAAGTGCTACTTTTTATTTTAGGAAAATCTTTTCTTTGGTCTAAAGTTTTCTAAAATTTACGCCGATTTTCGAAGAAATTATTCGATAAAGAATCATGAGAATTTGGATTGTCTCCCTGTTTTTGTAATACTAGAACTCTCCCGAAAATGGAAACACAAAAAATACTTCCGGTTAGTTAAAATGCATTCGTGCCAATATTTATTCGTTTTTATTTTAATTGCGAATATTTCATCAGATTTGTGTAACAAAATAAGAATATAATAAAAAAGCAGCTAAAGTTTGAAAAATAATAAATTTAATTCTGAAAAAGCTATTTTTCATTTTCCGACTAGTTGAAGTACCCGACATTGCCAGGTTGTATTTGGTATATTTGAATATTTCGTCCTCATACATAATTATCTTATTGATTAAATGAAACATGAATTCATAACGGCTTCTTTTTCCATATCCTCCGTGACGTAGGAGCAGTAGGTGCATTTTATTTTATAGAGGTCTCGCCAATAGCACTAATTCTCTTTTCTAGTTTAATCTTTTATCTTTTAGTCCTTCGTTTTCAAAATATGATGCAAGAATCTATATATTAATACGATAGCGCTTTTGATTTCGCTTGTCGTAAAATACCTTTAAATATATGTAAAACCACGCATTTATTAATACAAAAAGATGATGGCAAAATTAAAAAAAAAAAAAAGAAAAAAATTACCTAGTGCCATCAGCTAGAATCGAAACCAAAACATTTCACATCCCAACCGCGTGCTCCACCAATGCTGGTATTGAGACGATAATAATAAAGCCAAAATATTAACTTGAAATAATAAATTTTATCTGATCATGCGCAGAAAGAAGTAATAAACATGTCGACTAGTTGAAAAGAACGTTTCGCATTTCAACCTGCCGCTATATGTCTGTATGCTTTATTCATCGACCCAAACAAAAATTTTACTCGTTATAAACCATCCTTGGTGTATAATTTGTATTTCCTGTTAATTTCAGTGTTATCTGACCCGTAGTTTAAGAGCTACCTGTTAAATATTTACACACACAGACATCTATAGGTGGTAACCCCCACGTAAAAAAAAAAAAAAAAAAAAAAAAAAAAAAAAAAAAAAAAAATCTACTGTTTTATTTATATAGATTAATTTTATCTATTTTTCGTTGTAATGGGGAGTCAGATTAATCCATCGTACAAAATTCTGTCGTATAACAGACAATTTCAGGCAGTTTTACAATAGCTAACAAAGCAGAAAACAAGTGAAAAGAATATACAAATAAATGCTACCAAAGACAAGATAAGCTATTCTTCTACTTGCCTACGTGCGAAACTGTAAGTTCTAATAGAATTTTGTTTAATTTTCGATTTTGGAGTGATTATCGGAGGTTCAAATGGCTATAAGAAAACCGCCACTTTTTTCGTTCTTACTCAACAGACTTGATACTACTTTTGTTTCAAAGTAAATAAACACTTTAAAATAAATCAGAAATCGAAAAAACTTATTTAAGTATGTAGAAGAGTAATTGGTCTTGCCTTTGGTAACATTTATTTGTTATATATTTGTTTTTTTGACAACTTTTTCGAATCTGTGTGTACAGTAATAGAAACCCAATTTATTTGGTGTGTATTTATTATTTCACCCCCTTTTTTTTTGTTTTTGGTAGCTATTGTAAAAAAAAAATGTCCACGATTATTTTGTTGTTTGGGTATTCAAGAACAATTTTTAATCTGTTTTCTGATATTTTTCGTGAATTTCTCAAAAAAAAAAAAAAAAAAAGCTTGTATAAGCTACCATTTGTTGTCGGTTCATTTTGAGGTGTAAGGGGGCGTTGCCACCTGGATTTAAGGTTAGTGGTAGGGTATGTTTTGTTCTATTAAAAATAAAATAGTTTATTTTTCGCTACAAGTCTCCAAACCGAATGAGGATGGTTAATCAGTCTGAGGTGTTTCGATGATCTTGATCGATAAGATACAAATAATACAATGAAATTTTATTTATTTTGTTTAATAACAATGAAGCACCACTTTGGCTTGATATCTACAAGGATGAGATTACCGAGACTTCAGCAACTTCTTGTTGAAATGGCTGATTTTTTTGCTTAAACGTTAAGGTTATGTTTAGTGGTTACGGTTAATGTTGCAGGAATTCTAACCCAACATAACTCCGTTAGAGATTTTTTTTTTTTACCCTGGGTCCAAAAATCAACAGGGATTAAAGCATTACTGTGATGATTTGACCCCTGCGGATTGCGCTGTAATGTTGGTTCTGCGCAGTTCTAGGAGGTTCACCCTCCCAGGCTTTGCTCTCTCTCACTTTGAGAAGAGGTTAATTTCTTGCTAATCGCCTGAGGCGCCCTGCTGGAAATGCCAGGCATCTTTTGCAAAGTCAGAGCTCCTCTTGATCACAGACTTTGTAAATCCCGCTTTCTGGTCCTGGTGTCACGGTTCTTGTAGTGAGAGACAACTATATACTCCTCTTAGCTGACATTTGTTCGAAAGCAATTAGGAGAAATGTTTTCCTTAATTTTCTGCCGTGTGGATTGCAATATTTGGTGTGGATATCGTATCAAAATAGATTCATTATACGTGGATAAGAAATTATAGCGGCACCAACACTTTTGAAAATGAAATATAGTACGAATGGAACAGTATAATAAAGGATATTGGCAAAGAAATTGTCATTTAGACGACGGATATTTAGCGCGGTGGACTAATTTGACTTGCCATGGCTGTGAAGCACTGAAGCACAGACAAACCTAATCGATAAAAAAAAAAAACAAAAAATGGCAGCCTCTTTCCGAGTAAACAGCTTCAAGATCGACAAAGTTTGGATAGCTAATATCAGGGTTTTATTATTTCTCATAAATTAAGACACGGCAGATCCTCCCGAATGTTCTCAATTCGTATGATGTTTAAACACGATATTCTGGAATTCTTATGTCAAGAACAAGAAGAAGCAAGCGATTTAAATTTAAGCGAAGTGACAAGCTGCTTGTTTTCCTCTAAAAATTTTTTGTAAAAGTGTGCAATTTTTTTTCCAGACTGACGGACCGAGATTTGTAAGGAATAATTAAAAAAAAATTTTTTTTACTTAGGAGTCACCAATTATCAAGGTCCGCAGGCCACTCGAGGATCAGAGTTAAGAAAGGGTGTATTGATGTATTTATTTTTCATTGCCACTTTTCCGGAAATATCTATTATTAAAAGAAAAATTACTATAAAACACACACACACACACACACACACACACACACACACACACACACAAAGATCATATACGGTTAAAAACAAAAGTGTTTTGTGCAAAGAACATTTGTTCATTCGGGACACATGCATATATCTTCATATAAATACGCATAAAATGTATGCATATATATGTGTATACATTTACATATTCACAATATCCGATCCGATGCCTCCGTTCAGTCTCGAAAGACAAAGGATACTCCCTGTAGGGACAGGTTCGCGTGTAATTGTGAGGCAAGGGTAGTGCAATCACCAACCACACCTCTCCTGAATCGGCACTGCTTGAGCCCAATGGCAAGGAGAAGTCCAGGACAACTGGAAACAATGCCGAGATAAGCGGAGAGCACATACAGCACCTGTAAGTCACGAATGGTCACCCATTATTAATGATCAGGTTCAACGTTGCTTAACTTCGGTGATCTAGCGGGAACCGGTGTGTCAACGTGATATATATGTATATATACACTTCATATTATAAATGCATTATTGTGAATACATATACGGCATATTATGCCGTATATGTATTCACAATATAACACAGAAGCAAAAAAAAAAAAAAAGTGAGAGAAAATGTATTCTTTCGCAGGAGCATGCCATCTGGTATAATATTAAGAACTATCTTTCTGAGTTTCAACTTGAAAATTGATAAGTGCACACACACACACATACACACACACACATATGTACAATATATTTTTATATTTACAGAAATATTATTAACTACATACAGGTGTACATGTTTCAACTGCAATATATATATATATATATATATATATATATATATATATATATATATATATATCACAACTGAACCATGATTCTTGACTTTTGTACGTTTAACTTTAATTAAAGTGATCATGTAAAAATAATTTCATAAAATGAACAATTGGTTCTTTTATAAGACATGGGCGTGTTCAAAATGAATGTTTCTATTTAGAACACAAATGAACTATGATACTTGACTTTTGCATTTTTAAACTTTAATTAAAGCCATTATTTACAGATAATTTTATAAAATCAACAGTAGATTCTCTACAGTGCAATGTAGACTACAATGCATGTGGACTAAGCCACCGCAGAGAGGCATGTGAAACTTCTTCCCGTTACACTGCGGGGGTGGAGTCCATATGTAAAGCAGGCAATCAATCGATTTTATTAAAAAATGGACAGTACCCCGATTTCTACGACAATAAAAGTATGGGCGGGTGGAACATTTGTTGATCCTCATTCAATTCCGGACTATGTCGGGTCTCTCTGCTAGTATGTATATATATATATATAGAGAGAGAGAGAGAGAGAGAAAGAGAGAGGGGGAAAGAGACAGAGATAAGTACATAAATGTTCTAATATTAGCAGTATCCTGACGAGACAAAGAAAGATTTCTTTTACTCATTTTAAACAGCCATAAAATGTTAAATGTTAAAGTGTTTGAGGTAGTGAAAAAAAAGGGGGGGGGAGGAGCGGAAAAGAAAAGGACCATGATTGTGTTTTTTTTGTTTTTTTTTTAAAATCTAACACAGTCTGCATAGATTCGCTGTACATGAGGAGTAGGTTGGCGGAATTTGACCTATGTCAGTGTTGGTTGAGAATACGCGCATGCGCGCACACAGACACACACACACACACACACACACACACACACACACACACACACACACAAGATATAAAGAGGATTAAATAATATTAAGAAAATGATTCGCAGCATGAAGAGAGTAGTAAAACGTATTACATATTATACAGGGTAGAATTGGCAATATAAAGAAATGAGAAACCATGACTAATGGGGAAACATCATACAATACAGGGTGTCCAAAAATTCACTGAAGGGTTTTGAATTTAAACAGATTCTTTATTTCTGATCATATTTTTCGGTAATTGTAACTAAAATTTAATTAATTTTGGGAAATTTAAGAAAAAATATGGAAAATTCAGACAATCTTTATTGAAGCAAAATGTTGCCCATTTTCAGCTTAGCATATTTGTGCTCTTTTCCAAAACATTATTCATGACAGATTGCAGAAATTTTTGGATTGCGATTTAACTCCCGTATTTCGTCCCTGGTCTTTTCCCTCAATTCTTAGCATAAACTCTTTCTTTAAGATATCACCACAAGAAAACGTCTGGTTTAGTCAAGTCTGGGGAACGATAAGTTCTATGAGTAAAAAAAAAAAAAAAAATTGACCTCTGATTTTGGTAAAACAATTTCACAAGTTGCGTACGTTCTTTAATGCTATACTTATGCAAAATTAATTTCCAAAAAAATATTATCTGTAAATAGAAAAAATCATTGATGGTAAAATTACAAAGATTTTCAATCCTTCAGTTAATTTTTGGACACCCCATATATATATATATATATATATATATATATATATATATATATATATATATATATATATATATATATATATATATATGATGGACTCTCCCGTCGATTTTGGTGTATAAGGTTCCGCCACAGCAACTACGTTGTACATAAAATCCACTCAGATGATTTTGTTTATAGTGGTGAAGGCTTTGTGTAGAACTAACCACAAATTGTGCTATTACTGCTAATCATTGTCGGTGCAGATGACTGCCACAAGACAAAACAAACAGTAAACGCAGGTTTTTACATCAGAGTTATCTTCTCCTAGATGCATGTCTTCACTAAGACTGGGGGTGCATCGCTCCCAGTGAACTAATGCGCCCCAGATACCGACCTGGAAATTTCTACGACTCGGCACGGTACATACAGCGCCTAGCCTTCCCAAATGGTCACCCATCTCGTACTGGCTAGGCTCAATGTTGCTGTACTTCGGTGATCTGGCAAGAACAAGTGTGTTAACGTGATTGTGCTGTATATATATATATATATATATATATATATATATAGTATATATATATATATATAGTATATATATATATAGTATATATATATATAGTGTATATATATATATATATATAGTATATATATATATATATAGTATATATATATATAGTATATATATATAGTATATATATATATATAGTATATATATATAGTATATATATATATATATAGTATATATATATATAGTATATATATATATAGTATATATATATATAGTATATATATATATAGTATATATATATATAGTATATATATATATATATATATATATAGTATATATATATATAGTATATATATATATATAGTATATATATATATATATATACTATATATATATAGTATATATATATATACTATATATATACTATATATACTATATATATACTATATATATACTATATATATATAATATATATATATAGTATATATATATAGTATATATATATATATAGTATATATATAGTATATATAGTATATATATATAGTATATATATAGCATATATATAGCATATATATATAGCATATATATATAGCATATATATATATAGTATATATATAGTATATATATATAGTATATATATAGTATATATATATAGTATATATATATAGTATATATATATATTATATAGTATATATATATAGTATATATATATAGTATATATATATAGTATATATATAGTATATAGTATATATATAGTATATATATATAGTATATATATATATAGTATATATATATATAGTATATATATAGTATATATATATATATAGTATATAGTATATATATATATAGTATATATATATATAGTATATAGTATATATATAGTATATATATATAGTATATATATATATAGTATATATATATATAGTATATAGTATATATATATAGTATATATATAGT
>NC_136489.1:112514190-112534190 GCF_053919585.1 Euprymna scolopes | reverse complement strand
CGAAAACGACTGGGCCGATCTTTATTAAATTTCACACGAAGATGCTTTATATGCCAGGCAGTGTGGTGAGTATGCACCGAGAGAAGGAGGGGGGGGGTGTAGAAAGAAACCAAGGAGAAAAGTTACGGTGGGTTGTTGGGTAGTTTGTGGAATGCAGAATGGTGAGAAGATATACTAGAGCAGACAGCAGGAGAGAGTTAATGGCTGGCGGTGGGGGAAGAGGAGAATTGGAAAGGAAGAAAAGAAAGAAAAAACAAATAAACAAACAAGGTGAAAATACAGGTAATAATTGAGGGGAGGGGGAAACCTACTCGTCCTACACAAACAAACATATGACGCGAAAAAGTATAAATAATCCTGACAGTCGCAACCGAGAGACTTATCAACGAAAACATTGAAACCTGTTGCACTCAGTCAGCGTAAATCTTTAGATCAATTGTGCTTTAAAGGCTATCAGAAAATAAATAGAACGAAAGAGACGACTTCGGGTATACCCCGGTTAATTTTCGACGTGCATGGCATCTGTAAACTCGAGTTGTTAGGTTTTGTCGTCACAAAGTCGATTTTTAATATACAGAAATATTTATTTTTTCTGGGATCCTTGGAACCTAATTGATCCAAATATTTTAAACATCAATGCACGTTTCTTTCTATATGTTAAGACAGCTGACTATCGTTGTCTGTCTGCATGACAAGATAATGCTTCAAGAAGAAAATAAGTGCATAGAAAAATCAACATTGTGTGTTTGTTCCTGTAGCAAAGAATTTTTCATTTTTCTGAAGAGTGTACGAATAAGTGCACGAAAAGAGACGGTATTGACATAATAATAATTTTTTTTTCTACATAACGAAACGGATAGTAAGAAAAAAAAAAATGTACCGAAATTGTAATATGCTGGAGAAGATTTTTTGCATGAAAAACAAATATTTGAATCTTGGAATGTGACTATATAGTTATTCTTTTATATATGCTCTGTTTTTATATTTAACATACATAAAGCTTCTAAACAAAAATGGATTGGTATACATCAAGTTTTAAATATAATTGAAAAAGCACATTTTAACAAAACAACATATACATATATATATATATATATATATATATATATATATATATATATATATATATGTAAAACTGAACGTCTGTGTGTGTGTCTGGTCACGAATAGGCTCCTATATGGTTGACTATCATAGAAAACTGATCACATATAATGATAGAAGATGTATCAAGACACGGTAATGGGTAGGTTTGATCTGGCATAATGATGATTCATTAAAATTGTGGGGTCTGCGTACGCGCCTGGTCCACAAAGTATGGAAATAAAAAATTTTAAAATTAAAAAAAAAAAAAACGTTTACAAGTGTTTTTGATATAGATGTACATAATAATACTTTGATAAGTATGTTTTAACTTAAATAGGGATGGTATAATAAAATTTTGGGGTCTGCGTTCACGCCTGGCCTCCATAGAATGGAAATAGGCACAAACTTTGATAAAGACTTTTCATATCTATCTGCGTAAGTATACTTTGATAATTATGCTTCACTTTGAAGAAATATGGTATAATAAAATTATGGGATGTTCGTTAGCGCCTGACCTCCATAGGATGGAAATATGTCACAAAGATTAACAAGGTCTTTTAATATAGATCCACAGAATATTGTGATAAGTGTTTCACTGTGAACAGGTATGGTATAATAAATTATGGGGTTTATCTATTTTATTTTTACTTTCGTCATATTTTGCTTTGGTTTTAATGTCACCAAATTCGAAGCTATCTCTTTACAACCCTCCTTTTCATAACCTATCATACTTTCATAAATCAGAGTACATTTTCTGTATGCTGTTTTTGAACGCAATGAACGACGGGTACTTTTGCTAGTATATATATATATATATATATATATATATATATATATATATATATATATATATATATATGTGTGTGTGTGTGTGTGTGTGTGTGTGTGTGTTATCTCAGCATTGTTCCCAGTCGTCCTGTACCCCCACCGACCCAGAAGAGGTGTTGTTGGTAATTTCGCAACTCTTGGTCCAAAAATTACACGTGCAGACACCCTTATAGTAGATATCCATAGTCTATCAAGACTTAAGGAAGCTACCATATGTATATATATATATATATATATATATATATATATATATATATATATATATTAGCTATCGCTTATAATTCTATCATATGTATATATATATATATGTATGTATGTATTTATATATGCATCTATATATGTATGTATATATATGTCTGTGGTTATATATATATATGTTTATATCTCTGTATATATGAATATATGAATCGATATATGAATATACATATATGTTTATATATATGTACATGTGTATATATGTGTATATAAATGCATATGTATATATATGCATGCGTATGTATATGTACACATATATAAGTATGTTTCTACGCACCTGTATGTATGTATATATATATATATATATATATATATATATATATATATATATGTGTGTGTGTGTGTGTGTGTACATGATTGTTCAACAGCGGCCATAATATAAAGAACAAAACAGCAATAAAAAATAAGTGCATGACTAAAAAGTAATGAACCATTAGCAATGAAACTTTTACTGAATAAATATTAGGGTGTAATGCATGAATATCTTACAAAATTATCAGATTTTTATAGTTTTTTGTTTAAAAAAAAAAATTAAATGGAACGAAAGAAATAAGCTCTTGGGCAAACGTTAAGGAACGATCTTAATATTTTATAAAAGTCTTTTAATTTATATTGTTAAAAAAAACTCTATCTATCTTTTCAACGATATTAATTAGTTAGGATTTTAATTTTTAAGCAATATGTCAAATTCAACATGCAAAACGCTTTTTTTTTTTTTCAAAAAACAAACAAAAAAAACAAAACATTATCGCTAGCTTTCAAGAAAAAAGCTGATTTCAGAAATGTCTGATATTGTTCATAGGTCTAAAAGTTTGATCAATCGTGTAGTAAGCAGGTATAAGACCAATTAAACGTTAGATACAAAGCCTTAAACTGGCAGACTTCCAAAAATACCGCAAATTGTTACGTAGCATGTCTATAAAAAAAAAACATTCTGAAATTCTTACGTCAAATGCAGGAAAATTTAAGAAACAGTTAATAAAGCATCAAGGCAAATGGTTGCTCGCAGGTTAAAAAAAAAAATCATGATTGCGTTTCCGTATTTCGGCTTCGAAACCTTTCATTTCAAAGCGAAACCAAAGGACACCACTTGACTGTGGAAGAGAACATAGTTAGACTGGTAGACAAAAGATAAAAGACAAAACAAATACGGCATATCACGTTGACACACTAATTCTCGCTAGATCACCAAAGTTAAGCAACGAGGAGTCTGACCAGTACCAGATGAGTGACCATTTGGGAATGTTAGGCGCTGTATGCACCGCGCAGAGACGTAGAAATTCCTAGGTTGGTATCAGGAGCGCGTTTAATCCACTCTGTAGTCTACCTTAAGACATGTATCTAGAGGAAAGAAAAATCCTGGGTAAAACCCCAAGATCTACTATCTGCTCTATTTTGTGGCAGCTAATGCACCGACTGAGATTAGCAGTTGTACCAAAAAGTTGGTTTGTTCTGCACAAAGCCTTTACCACTCTGAACAAACTACGTGTGGATTTTCGAACAACTTAATTGCTGTGGCGGACCTCATACGTCAAAATCGACAGGAATATCACAAAAGATTAATGTATTTGTTTGGATGGCAAACTGACGTTCACTGTAGAACAGGTGAAGGACATTTTTTTTTTTATTTATGTATCAAAAAACTGTTACGCTTGTTGTCGGTAACGTGACGGTGTTGGGAGTAATTGCATTTACAGAATCTGACCTCTTTCATCCGCGTACATGGAAATATCAATGCAGAGACTTGTAGTACCAATATTACACAATAACCTTCAAGGATCTACTATTTTCCTGCAGGACAATGAACATTGCCACAAAGCTTATGACTGTATTTGATTAAGAAGGAATTGCTCTCATGAAATAGCCAGCTCAGAGTTTCGACCATAATCCAATAGAAAATGTTTAGCTGATAATTGGAGAATTGGCTCAGAAAAGAAACCCGACCCCTACCCCCCCTAAAAAACTAAACAAACAAACAAGAACAACAAAAAAAAAAAGAAAAAGAAAACAAAACAAAACAAAATAAAAACAAACAAACAAAGTAAAAACAGGGTTACCTATGGGAGTTCTTGAAAATCAAATAGGAGGGAATTACTGCAGATTTGTGTAAAAAAATCAATTAGATCATCTGGTCGAAAATGCAAAGAAACCGTTGAAAGTAAAAAGCGTTTTATTAAATATTAAATTATGTTGATATTTTATTACCAATCAAGTATTAATTATTAACTTGTATTTAGTAGCTCATTTCCCTTGTTCTGTTTAATCTTTATTTTAAAGAAAACTATTATATACAATCTGGTAATTTTGTGTAATATTAATGCATTACACCTTTATTTGGTAAAAAATGTGTTATTAATAAGGCAAGTCTTTTACAGACACACACACACACGTTTTTTTTTTTTTTTTTTTTGCGATACGTTTTGAATGAATTCAATTATTTACGAAAGTGCATTTTTACCTAAATGCGAGTTGGAAATAATTTTCCCTTTAACCAATTTGGCACCCCCATATCGAGAGCGGCATATATATTGTTTTTAAAATATAATTATCCACTGACACGTGTTCCGCCGTCTACGACTGATCAGAGTGGCTAGATTCAGCCACTCTGATGAGTCGTAGACGACGAAACACGTGTCAGTCAGTGGATATTTATATTTTAAAAACAATATATATATATATATATATATATATATATATATATATATATATATAATCAACGTCCAGCCTGTTCAGTACAATAATAGGTGACCATTTTGGAGTTCCAGGTGCTGTATGTTTTTCCGTTTATCTCGGCATTGTTTCCAGCCAGTCTCCTTGCCTCTGGAACCAAACAATGCCGATCCAAGAGAGGTGTGGTTAAAGATTGCGCAATCTTTGCTTCACAATTACACGCGCAACTTCCTTTACAGTGCTGTCCATTGTCTTTCGAGACTGAATGGAGGCATCAATATATATATATATATATATATATATATATATATATATACATAATATCGTTTTTTATCAGATATATATATATATATATATACGTCAAAAAAGACATTATTTTTGCACCAATTATATATATATATATATATACGACCAAAAGTACCCGTCGTTCACTGGGTTCAAAAACAGCCTACAGAAAATGGATTCTGATTTATGAAAGTATGATAGGTTATGAAAAGGAAGGGTTGTAAGGAGATGGCTTCGAATTTGGGGGTATCAAAACCAAAAAAAAAAATATGATGAAAGTAAAAATAAAATAGATACACCCCATAATTTATTATACCATACCTGTTCACACTGAAACACTTATCACAATATTCTGTGGATCTATATAAAAAAAAACTTGTTAAACTTTGTGACATATTTCCATTCCATGGAGGTCAGGTGCGAATGAACACCCCATAATTTTATTATACCATATTTCTTCAAAGTATAGTTACGCAGATAGATATGAAAAGTCTTTATTAAAGTTTGTGTCTATTTCCATTCCATGGAGGGCAGGCGCGAACACAGACCCCACATTTTTATTATACCATCCCTATTTAAGTTAAAACATACTTATCAAAGTATTATTATGTACATCTATATCAAAAACACTTGTAAACGTTTTTTTTTCTTTGAATTTTAAAACTTTTTATTTCCATACTTTGTGGACCAAGCGCGAACGCAGACTCCACAATTTTAATGAACCACCGTTCTGCCAGATCAAACATACCCATTCCTGTGTCTCGATACATCTATCATTATATGTAATCAGTTTTTTAAAATAGTCAAGCATATAGGAGACTATTCGTGACCCCCCCACACATTTATATTATATTATATATATATATATATATATATATATATATATATATATATATATATATATATATATATATATATAAGCCTACAATCTCTTGTTTAGCGCTGTCGCTAATTACATCGTTTTCTATTATTTAATATAATTCAAAATACTTCATGAATTAAAAATAAAGTACTATCATCAAGCAGCGGTCAATGTTTATATACAACATTGAAGATACAATTTCATACCAGCGCTGTAACGTGTCCCAGTGGTTAAAGCTGCCGGCCTCTATGCCGATTACGTCCGCATACGAAAAATTCGAACAGGATCCTCACTTGATAATGGCAAGTAGCATAAAATGAGCGCGTCATGTAATAGATTATCTATATCTCTATCCATAGATGCTCATTCCTTCTATGTACCATGTACCGTGCTTCTTTTTTTTTTTTACTATTGGCGTGGATGGAATCTTTAAATCAAGGAATAATTTATTATGCTTGTATATGGTCTAAATAGATTCAAGGACAAAGACATAATTAGGCTCATTTTTTGTTCTGGATCAGTGTTCTCATCTTGAGCGTAGTAGATAAAGTACGCTCTTTTGGAGGTTGAAGGTTTAATCGTCAATGCGAGCGACACTCAAAATGCAATTACTTAATACTTCTACCCAATCATGCCTGGTGTCCTCTTCTGTAGATACAATAAAAAAAATTCCGTTCAAAATTCCGTATAAATTCCCGAGTTCGACAGAAAGATTCCCGAGTTCGACAAGATACACTTAAAAAAGGTTGGAGTTTAACTCCAATCAAAACATTATTAAAATAGCAGTCCAGATGAAGACAGTAGTCCGAATAATAAAAAAAATAAAAATAATATTTAATTATTGGGCAAATGTCATGATATCGTTGAAATATTGATTTTAAACAAATAAATGTGAAAGGAAAAAAAAACATTCCGTAAAAGACGTATGACGTCGAAATATATAAATAGTATATAATGAATAAATGACAAAAGTCTACATTTCAAATTTCATGATGATGACCATCTTACAATTTATTCCTTTATTTCAGTTGACACTTACAATTCTATTATATGCTCTGTCATTACATTGAGCTTCTTAAATAAAAATTGGTATTTATAAAAAGGAAAGATTCCCGAGTTCGACAAGATACAGCTAAAAAAAAAAAAAAGGTCGGAGGTTACCCCAGATCTAAACGTTATTAAAATAACAGTCAAGCTGAAGATAGTAGCCAGAGGAATCAAAAATGAAAATATGATTTAATTATTGGGTAAATATCATGACGTCGAAATATTGATTTTCAACAAATAATTGTTTGTTTATTTTACAAAATCTTTGCGTTGTAACTGGAATTATAAACGTATAACATGCGCATTACATCTTAAAATTTAAACAACGCTTATATTACGGAGAACACACCATGCATATATATATATATATATATATATATATATATATATATATATGCATATATATATACACATATATATACATATATATATATACATATATATATATATATATATATACATATATATATATATATATATATATATATATATACATATATATATATACATATATATACATATATATATATACATATATATATACATATATATATATACATATATATATACATATATATATACATATATATACATATATATATATACATATATATATATACATATATATATATACATATATATATACATATATATATACATATATATATATACATATATATATATACATATATATATACATATATATATATATACATATATATATATATATATATATTCTTCTCTCTCTCTCTCTCTATCTATCTATCTATCTATCCATCTATCTCTCTCTCTCTCTCTCTCTCTCTCTCTATATATATATATATATATATATATATATATATATATATTTGAGGTTGCTATTTTCCAAAGATAGGGTAACCAGTGAAATATAACGAGGTTCATACGAGAGTGCTCAATACAGAAGTAGAGCAGGTTACATTTGTCTTTACATAAGCAGTAGTTTGTTGCTGCACAGTCATGAGCATGCTTCGGTCTATTAGTATTTACCAACTAGAGACCTCATCAGGCAACAACCCTTATTTTCGAAAACGGAATTCTAAAATCTTTAGAAATCCGTTTTCGAAAATAAGGGTTTTTGCCTGATGAGGTCTCTAGTTAGTAAATACTAGTAGACCGAAACAGGCTCATGACTGTGTAGCAACAAACTGCTGCTTATGTAAAGACAAATATATATATATATATATATATATATATATATATATATATATATATAATGAGCTCATTTTTCCCCTCCGATTTTGACCTTAATAGGATTGAAAATCAAGACATTTCATGCAAATTTGGTATATTATAGGCCTATCATCTATCCACTCACTTCATAAACTTAGATCCCTATATTTTTTCTGCTGAGAGTCCACGGCCAATTTCGGTTACAATCAATGGAAGTGGTAAAATCTTTTCCCTCTATTACATTCATACTCCTCCCGCGCCCACTTATCACCTGTGGGGATACGTCCATAAGCGACACTACGAGGAAGCACCGGTTTGAGTTCGTAGTTGCTTAAAAAAATAAACGGATTGGCATTGTTCCGTCGGTTGAAACGCAACTTTCGATATACATCGAATCCAATGTTTACTTATTCCATTTCTTCCTTTTCTTTTTTTAAAATTTTATTTATATGGCGGGGGGGGGGGGGAGTTAACGAACCGAAAGGTTACTAATGCCATCTTTTTCTTTTGTTTTTTTTTTCGTTTGTACTTTATTTTTTGTCTATTTCATTTACATTGGGGGTGGGGGTGGGGGTTAATGGACCGAAGGGTTACTGATGCCGTCTTTTTCTTTTTTTTTTTATCATTTTTTATCAGACATTCTCAGCCCACGTTCAATTTTACCTTGCTTAATTTAATAGCAGTCTATCACAACGCTTTCTTACTGAAATTCGTTATCCTCCGCATTAAAAATACAGTTTACACAGAGAAAATCGCGTTTATTACATAAATATACAAACAAACGAAACCAACTACCATTGGATTCCCAACTGTATTTATGGCACGTTCCTTTCTTTTTCGACATAGCCTCATCAATTAACACTCCCCAGCTAACATTCAGGTGAATACAGTTCAGTTCTCTTACAGAAATCCGTTCTCCGCCGTATTCTACAGTTTACACAGAAACAATCGCGTTTATTAAATACACAAAACACGAAACGAACTAACATTGGATTCCAGATTTTACATCTAACTCTATCCGTCTGCCACTATTAATTGCGTATCCAACTGTATTTATGTCACTTCATTCCTTTATCGACCTAGCCTAATCGATTAAAAATTCCCAGCCAACATTCAGGTAAATACAGCTTTATATGCAGCCGATTTCCAAATATATGGACTTCTTCCTTTTCTTTGCTTTTTTCCTTCCACGATTTACCGTGATTTCCATTCAAGCTTGGCTCACACGACACCGGCAATCAATTTTCAACCGATTACTCGCCTATTTATTCCTTTAATTATGCTTTTTTCTTATGTTATGTTTGCTGTACTTTTTAAGGTGATATTACGGGGGAGAGGTGACTTCTTTTCATTATTTATTTTTACACATTGAATTTCTCGAAGTTTCATTAGCCCAATTAAAAAAAAAAACGTAATGTAAATTGAGGCAGACGACATTAGATTTGGAAGAAAGCCACTATGACAGCGATGCATACACACATGTTTAATTAACAACAACAAATAAAAAAAAAACGGTGTACTTACACCTAACATTTATACGGTTAAAAATCTATTATTGCAGACAAAAAAATGACTTTATGTAGATAAATCTTTTGCACAAACAAAACAAAAGACAAATAAATAAATACATTAAATACTAGCATAAAATAAACATATTTTCATTTCAAACGCTATCTTTCTTTCTCTTTGTGTTTTTTTCTTCTTTTTTCCTTCTTTTTCTTTTCTTCTTCTTCTTCTTCTTCTTTTTCCTTCTTTTTTTCTTCTTTTGGTTTTTCGTTCTTTTTTTGTTCTTTTTTCTTCTTCTTTTCTTTTCTTTTTTGGCCAATTGCATTTTTTAACCCCCCTTCCCCCCGGAAACAAACACCCGGGCAACAATTTTTTTATTATTCTTTTGTTTTGATTTACCCAAGGCCACACACACCTCGAAACACCCGGGCAACGCCGGGTACCCCCGCTAGTATATATATATATATATATATATATATATATATATGGTAATCCACATCAGTACTGTTTCGCTGTATCAGAACACATCAGCGAGGCTAGACATGCAACTACCTCAAGCCAGGATCGAAACTCGACCGCCCAAAGGACATTCATGGCTTCTCACCACTACGCTATTCGGCTGCTGCTGTGCGGGTAGTGAATTAACGAAATGTGAAAATAACACGCAAGATGAGAATAGTAGTCCGAAGAATTCAAATAAGATGAATAAACAATCCTCATCTAGAACATTCTGAAACGTAAAATTAGACTCGTTTAGTATTCGTAGATGTAAGACAAATTGTCGTGGATGTCCTCCTACACACTCGGCTAACGAGTCCAACTGCCAGAGAAAGTTGAATTTCTATAAATAACGCATGCGAATTTCTAAATAGAACTGTTTTTTTTTGTTTTTGTTTTTTTAAATTTCAAATTACTGTAAAAGCAATATAATTTGGCTGATAACAATCCTTCTTAAAGTTTCAGTTGTCTTCCAATGAAGGAATGGTTAGCGCTTTCTCTCCTCTATGTTTCCATCCTCCTAGCTCCACCCCCACGTCAATTTTTTTAAATTTTAAGGTTTTAACTTACAATTTTACAGTTTCAGTCTTCTTGATTCCATGTGGTGTTTTTTTTTTTTTATAATTCACTTTTGTATCAGTTTCTATAAGTCCAGCTAATTCATGTGTATTGGTCTCTGCATTCAAGGCTTTTCCTTAATATTTCAGTCGTTTTCAGTATTGTTATCCGTTGGATCTTCTCAACCATGCCTCTTATTCCAATCTCTCTAATTCCTTTTTCAAAGTTTTTCAGGATTGTTCCTACTAACTATTATTAGTGTTATCTTGATTTTCTTGATCTTCCATATCCCTTTCAGCTTTTTGGGTGGTTCCATGTATCTATTCTTCTTCTCCGTCTTCTTGGTCTTCACTATGGTCTTGTAGAACAGCGAAATCTGCAGACGGACAGGAATTTTACTTTTGGTTAACTATTATGACATCCGGTCTTTGTCTTTGGGTGGGTTTATTTGTAGACTTTGTGGCTTCTGTTTTCAAGTACTACTACCGGTTTGTGCTTATACCATTTGTCTGTATTATATGTTCAAGATGCAGCTGTTTGCATGATTCCCAGTGTACTGCTTTCCTCACTTGATTGTGTTTATTCTTATATCCCTTTTGGACTAGTATGTGGTTTCCCCGCTTCATTATGTGGTTTCCCGTTTCGTCCCTTTGTCCACAGCGTCTGTATTTCTGTTTTCTTATGTCTTGTGGATCCTTGCTTTGATTAAGTTGGTTCTAATCACGTTATCGTGGGCGATTGTTATTAGGAATTCAGTTTCTCTGTTTAAGTCCCTTTTCGTAGCAATGTCCAAGTGTTTTCTCATCTTTTGTCATCTTTATGAATTGTCTGTGTAGGTGTTTCTCTTCCTAGTTTTCTTTTCTCGTCGGATCTCTTTGCCTCTCAGTGTTTTGTCTTGTTAATTTTCTCAACAAGAGTTGCTGTGGTAATTATTCTTTCGGTGTTCTGAATTATGTATTTCTATAATTCTTTTTCCATCTCATTCACACAGTCTTCTATGCAAATCAATCCTTTCCCTCTGTTTTTCCTTTTCACACAGAGTCGGTCAGCATCATTTTTTGGGTGTAGTGCGCTGTGCATGATCATAAGTTTCCTGGTCTTCTAGAGTATCTTACTAGTAACACTGCCTATGTGTTTATACCTTTTATTAGGTTTCTATTATATAAGTTTATTATTATTATTATTATTATTATTATTATTATTATTATTATTATTATTATTATTATTATACTAACGCTGTTATAATAACGCTGAGCTAATCAATACTTTTTCCTCTATGGTCTTTTCTCTCTCTCTCTCTCTCTCTCTCTCTCTCTCTCTCTCTCTCTCTATATATATATATATATATATATATATATATATATATATATATACTGATCAAGTAAAATACATGTTAAAATATGTTTTAGTGTTGAGATTGAGTTATGTTTTAGAATATTTCCATTTCAATTATACTAATTTGCAAGTATACTCCCTGTTATTAAGTTCCTTCTCTCTTTACGCTGTTTAATCCCGTCTTATCTTATACAATATCTATCATTAACGCTTATATCATTATCTCTCTCGTTCTATCTCTTTCTCTCTCTTTCTATCTCTCTCTAGAGACAGAAACAGTTGAAGGCAATAAAAAATAGGAAAGAATTAAAAAGTTTGGAATAATTCATTATTAACAAAATAGAATACTACAATAGAGGTTAATACTCGTATATACATAATACGTTATAATTAGGGCTGTGGTAAGGGAATATTCTTATCATTGTTTTGGCTCTCTTGAGTGTATATCCGACACAGTTAAACACAGCTAATCAACCGAGAACCACCTCACTATCTAAAAACATATAAGATATCAACTGATTATATACTCGAGAGTCTAAATAATGAAAAGAATATTCTCTTGTCATAGCCCTAGTAATAACATATACAACAACAACAAATGAAAATTGGTCAGTCAATATCAAAGTTTGATATGTCAGACTGAATTGTATCTGAGCCAACTTTTAAAATCTCGCAAAATAACTTTGGAAGTTTGATATGCTATAAATATATATCCGTTCACCTGTCATATAATATATATAATAAATATTTATTTTCAATTCCTGAATGATTCATTGCATGCAAAATATATTATTATTCATAGATAGAAATTTAACAAATTCTCACGGGTAAAATATTAGGCGGATGTTTATCGCTGTTCCTTTTTAAATCTTTAGAATGATTGCGATTAGTAAGGAGTGGCAGTTTGCTTTGCAAGTTTATCCTGAACTTGTTTGTTTGGCCTGGGGGTTTTCTGATGCTTAAAATATCTCCATTCCCTCAGCATATTCTTCTTGCTTTAGCCTATGGGAGGGGAACTTATCTTTAGTTTTCTTAGCAAGGCCAGGAATAACTTATTTAAAATATTTATATAAATACTTGAGTGTTTTTTTTTCTCTGCAAATCGCGACTATCTTTACATTAAACCAAAGGAATGGAAAGTAGAAAACGCAGTGTGGATGCATTTTCGGGAGCCCCTTAACTTTCATTTCTCGCTTTGCTCTTAGACCTCATTTTTTATGAGCGGTGTTCCTGACAATAATAATAATAAAAAACAAAAACAAAAAAAAAACAACAACAAAAAACGGAAACAAAACAAAAACAAAACAAACAAAACGAAACGAAACAAAAACAACAACAAAAAACAAAAAACAAAGAAACAACAACAAAACAAAACAAAAACAAAACAAAAAACAACAACAACAACAACAACAACAAAAATAAAAACAAAACACACACACACACACAAAAACAACAGCAAGAAACAAAAAACAAAACAAACAAAACAAAATAAAACAAAACATTCCACTCGGACAGTTTAGTATGAGTACTATTTGGGGATGTCTTAATATTTTTCTTTCTTTTCTTGTTGTTGTTGCTAATAAATCTGCTAGAGGTAAACATTTTACCCTGATTGGCGTTAATCACGTGATAATCCAAGGACGGAACTTAGGAATAACACCGAGGGAGGTTGTTCCATCAGTAAATGCATAATACCGGCACTGCTGCATTGTTATTTGGTTAATCGAGTCTAGATCAGTCATTAGTTTAGATGGGGACACTTAATGCCATACTAGTGTGAGTCGCTACGCGCTTTCTTTGTTTTTCAGTGCTCCCCAAAAGAAATATTTTATTGCGTCCTGCTCTTCCCCATTTATTGATTACAACCACACATCTTCTAATCCCTCCATGATATGTTACAAACACAGAAGCATAAACGGGAAACCTCAATAAAGATGAGAATAATAGTCCGAAATAAAAATAAATTAATATATATAATGCTCATCTCAAAAATGAATCCCAATAAAGGAATAATATATAAACCTTCCAGAGGTCGAAATCTATTTATGGCAGACCAAACCTGACCTGTTGCTCCTGTGCGAAAACTGACATTGACCTTTCTATGTCTAACGATGATTTCATGATTAAGGATGAGTCAAAGACGACCTTAAAATCTTGACTCTTAAGATTGCCATAGACATGGAACTATGTTAATGATGGCTTTCCATGTGGCAGGGACATCTCCAAAGAAGACCCTAAACTACCCTACGTTAGCATTTACTCATATCCTCTTATGTACATTTACACGCTGTCATACCGCGAGAAAATTGACGGTATCATGTTTATACACCTTTTTGTCAACATTCCCGTCTGTGAGTGTTTTGATGTTTAAAATTTTGTCAGTCCACTCAAACAAGAAGGGCAGTGAACTAACAGCGATTATTGACAAACGTATTTGCGTACCTGATATTGGTGAGAATTTAGCAAGTCTCCTTGATATTTTTCTGACAATCCTGAATTGTACTCATCCTCTTGAATCTTTCCATAACTCAGTTCTCTGAATTAAGATTAAAACAAAGGGCAAAAAAAAAAAAAAGACCTCCTATGCCCCTCTCCATTGCACCTTTCACCTATACTCGATGATCGGATGGCTCGGATCTTTCATATAAGAAATTCATCTGCATTCTAAATATTAAAAAAAAAAATGCTCTGTAATGCATCCGATTTAACTGATTAGTTAATCACTGGCGTAGAGGCCTTCATAGCCTGCAAGAATTTTCAACAGAAGCCAAACTATCAGCCGTCGTGCAGCCTAGAATGTACCACCCCCATTTCGTACAGAAACCACTATTTCAATTGCTTTTAATGAAATAAATATTCTGGAACCTAAGATGCCTTTACAACTGGCAGAAACCGCTGCAAAGTGTTATAGAAAACGAGAGGGAGTTGTATACCAGACCCATTAAGCCTTTAGGTTGCTGGGTAGAGGTTTGGTTCTCACGAACTTTAGCGGATAACGAATAGGAACCCAAACAGATGCGTGACCTCTATCCCAACCATCATCAACGAACTAGATGCGATTTCCTCAGTATCTGATAAAACCAAAAATTTTGCAAAGAATTTGCATCGAATTCCATCCTTTACGATCGAGGTCGATACTTCCTGAATTTCTTCCAATAACTAAAAATACTCTGAACGAATATTGCTAAACTTAATCCCAGCAAAGCAACTGGTCCGGACAACATTGTGATCATAGTCCTTAAAGAGCTGCATCCGGAACTAGCTCACATTTTTACAAATCTATTCAGTTGTTGTTCAAATGAAAAATCTTCCTAATACCTTGGAAAATTTCGTCCATCTTCCCAATATTTTAAAATAATGGAGATCGGTCTTCTACATTCCAGTACAGACCAATCGGTCTCTTATACGTCATGAGTAAGTTGCCTGAATTTATGATCAATCGAAAAGTTGCCAACCACATCAGCAAAAACAGTCTACTCAGTGATAAGCAATTTGGATTTCGTCCTGCAAGATCAACAGTTGGTGCTCTGATCGTAATATCACAAATGATTAGCGAATCTATTGAAAGGAAAGTCGATTCTAGAGCGATAGCCTTTTACATATTAAAGGCTGTTGTTAGGGTTATGTATAAATGTTTACTACACAAACTTTCCAGATACGGAATATACGGATATGTCTTCCTAAGCACCAAATCCTTTCTCTCTAATAGGCCTTTAAATGTAGTCGTTGATTAGTAGAAGTCTGAAGAGCATAGTATCAACGCTGACGAGCCCTAAGGATCAATTCTAGTCCCAACTCTCCTCCTGATCTTATATAATGATTATCCAAATCATATCTGAAGATCAGTCGTTCACATTTATACAGATGATACAACCAGCTATGGCAACACTTTGAAGAGCATTATTGATAAATATCTTTATGATTTTTTTTCTTTCCAGCATAAAACTCATGGACCAATGGGGAGCAAAATGTCTGATTACTTTTAATATGACTAAAATCAAGCTACTTTCCTTTCACCACTAACCCTCGGATCCTTCCATTGCCTCAATTAAAAATAAATGGTCCTGTTTCTGTTTGAAAAGGTTCCGGTACAGATCTACACTACAGACCCCGAAATGGAAGACTTGTATTAAATCCGTTATTAAGGTCGCTGGAAAAGAGGTTGAATGATTTTATTCTTTCCAAAAAAAAAAAAAAAAAAAAAAAAAAAAAGGAAAAAAGTATCCCACTCCTGACACAATTCTCTGCCTGTATAAGTCGAATGCGTCCTAAGATGGAGTACTGTTGCCACATCTGGGGATGTGCTGCCCCAAGCATCCTTTACTCACTTGACATACAAAATCTAGTGCGGTGATATCCTCTTCTCATCCTTACAGCTTCTTTCTCGCAACAATTTTTCATTTCTCCCTCTGTGTCCCTAATACTAAACAGAACTTTCATGAGCAAAGTTTATTTACTAGAACTGTTCGTCTGTGGAACACAGTACCATCGGGATACTTCCCGGTGGAATTCAACGTTCCCATTTTCAAGTCCAATGTAAACAAATTCTTGCTGAGCCGTCTTTTTAAATAATAACTTTTTGACTAGTTACCGTCATCATTACTAATCCTTACGATGTTGTCTCGCCGTTCAACTGACAAACACAATAGTCGTTAACTTTGAAGGGCTCTTGGGCCTTGACAAGTGGTGATTTGTTAGTACCTCTTACTCTATCTACGTGATTATATATATATATATATATATATATATATATATATATATATATATATATATACAGTAGTAGGACGCTCGGCGTTGCCCGGTCGTAAGATACGCTTAAATATGCAAATCACATATTTATTATTATAGAGTCAATTCTCTATGAATTATTTTATTATAGCCAATATATAGTAGTGGTATCAAACATAAAAAATATGACTTAGGTGCCATCAGCTTGATTCGAAACCAAAACATACAACTCTCCAGCCTCATTCCTTACCCCCTGAGCCACGCTCACGCGCATAAATAGTAAAAAATGATTTTCCTTAACCTATAAATGTAGATCTATGCATGTAAATAGGTTTAGTCGACTACTGGTGCAAAGGTAAACTGTTCTGTTTTCAATTTTGACCCCTTAGAAGCAATTGTTTCCGGTTAAAAAAAAAAGAATCTAAAATATGCTACAGGTCCAAATTACCTATATATAAAATTTCAACTCTGTAGACCAAATATTCAGATTTGGGTTTCGATATCCGGTCATGAAATCCGTCTAATTTGGGGGAATTATTATTTACTAATTTTTAATATTTTTTAGGTATTATTTATTAGTAATGCAACATTTAAAGTCTGACAAATAAGACGAATTTCGAAATGTATTTATTACGTTTAAAAAAAACCTGTAACTGACGGACAGACGGACAAAACCTGTATATAACTTAGTAATCATAAAGATAAAGTATTTGAAAAAATATGTATAAGTATTTTACATAATAATAAATATAAAATCGGTTAATTTGCGAAAAATATGAAGATAAACATAAATGAATGGTTATTATCATTGCAAGAAATTCTACATCCTCTAGGGAATCATAAATTGCATTCATTCGTATCACCCATACTGAGGATCGTGCCATGCTAGGTGCCGTGGCGTAACGGATAAAGTACTAAGTTAATTTAGTTGTAAGTGACACCTTTCTGGAGGTTAAACCCTCAGTGGGGGTTATACAACTATTGATTACTTAAAACTTCTATGAGGGAACGAGAGCATGCTACCCCCACCCGTGGATTAAATAAATAGTAATAAAGGTTTCTGTTCGAAATTTCGTGCAGGTTCTCGAATTTGACAGAAAAATGCCCGAACTCGACAAGATACCCCTTCACCCCCCCAATTCTTCTATTGCATGCTTAATTTGACAAATTCCTAAAAATGAAATTTTTTAATGAAAAAAATAAAGTTATCAAGAGCTCAAACCGCCCATTGTTATTTATATTTGCTATTATACAAAACGAACTGTGTGTGTGTGTGCGTGCGCACATATGTCTGTGTGCACGCGCCTGCCTTTGTGTGAGAAAGAGAGAGAAAGAGAGAGAGAGAGAGAGAGAGAGAGAGAAAGAGGTTACATTAATCGAAACGTTGTGCGAATAATATTTGTTTGTAGTTGAATCTAGCTCACTCTTTCTTTCTTTCTTTCTTTCTTTCTCTCTCTCTCTCTCTCTCTCTCTCTATCTGTCTCGCTCTCTCTCCATATTCTACCAATCCGGGCAAATTCTGTTATCCACTAATTCCCCAATCACTAATAAGTAACTTGTATGCACTGATCACAGTGCAGAACAGTTGTTCAGCAAACAGTACCACAGGAGGAACCATTTCGTAGTTTCGGTCCTCTACTGCATTTCTGAAGTGGCGCCCCTTCCTAACAGGAGGTTGTATTGGTACTGATGAAAGTTACTTTTCTGTCCAAACACTCATCCTTTCTTTTTAACCAGTTCAAATATGATCCCTTTTCCGCTGCTTCTTGCACGTCTCTCACAAATTTTTCACTTTTTAATTTGTACAACAAAAATTATATCGCAGTATGTTAATTAGCTTTCGCTAAGAACATCATCAAGCCCCAACAGTAAAATGATAATATTCCATGTTTCATTATTTTTTTCCTGGCACTCGATCAATTGATCACCATATTGCTCATAGTTTTCATGTTCCACAATGGTCAAATTATCCCACCCAGAGTACAATCAACTCCAATCAAAGTTTTCAAGCATTTTAAAGGGAGTCAACCTTTCTTTGCAGCAGATTTGGCAGTATCTTCTATGTATTTGTGTCAATTTATGTTACCTCTGAATGTTAAACCAAGGAGTTTGAATGCTGAACTTTTAGGTATGACAATCTTGTCTAAAAAGGTTTCAAAAGGTTAAAAAGAAAGAAGCTTTGTCTTAGTATCATTAAACCTAACAATCCTTCTTTGCGCCATTCATCTGCAGACTAGAGGACATTTTCTAAGGATTAAGCCATTGTGTTGGATATGTGTTGATATATTCAACTTCACTACACTCTATTGAGCTGCCCATATGTTTCAAAGAGTATTTCCTTGAATGTATTTCTTTAATCCAACCTCTACCATGCCGTTATCTTTATTACACATCTCGATTTGGAGATGTGGTGCAGATCCGTGTAAAAAAGGGATAAAAATAACTACAAATATCTGGAACATTTTAAAGACTAGTGATGAATTTCACCTTTAACAAAGCGATTATATCCCCCTCCCTTGTTATGGATATTTTTTCTCCATCTTCACCTCGGATTTCATAACACCGAAATAGCTTGTTCTTCGACATAAGCCAAAAAATTTATATTTCTTTTACGTATTGTATACCCCCTTCCCTCCTTTTTTTCTTTTGCAAAAGAACTTCTTACTCTTAACTATAGCAAAATTAAAAAGGAAAAAAAAACAAGGTCTGATCACTAGTTTATTTCCTTGAATCCTAAACTTCCCCCTTTTTCCCCAGAAAAAAGCAAACTATTTTATATTTATTTTGTGGATAGTCTAATAATTTTTCTATCCTTTCTTTTCAACTGAACTTCAAGATTTCATTATGCCGAAATAGCTTGTATTTCGTAATAAGCAAATTCTTTTTACATTTATTTTATGTATTGTATACCATTCTCTCTCTTATCTGCCTTATCCTCCTCTCGTTCTCAACTGGACTCATTTCTCTTAACTAGTATTAAAAAAAAATAAAAAAAAAAAACAACAACAAAAAAAAAAAAAACGATCTGATCACCTGTTTATTTTCTTGAGTTTAAACTCCCTCTCTTTCTTCCCAGAATTTCTCATTTCCCCAATAAACTTATTTTTCCATCTACATCAGTCCAGCCATCCATATTTCACAACGCACAAATATC
>NC_136489.1:112506690-112509190 GCF_053919585.1 Euprymna scolopes | reverse complement strand
ATATATATATATATATATATATATATATATATATAATAACACTGCGAAAAGAACAGGGACCGTGGGAAGGCTTATTACCACCCAAATTTCAGTGAAAACCAATGGTCATATCCAACGAGTAATTGATGGAAAACGGTCGTTGCGCTGATGCAAATACACTTGCGGAGGAGAGTACTGGAAACCTGGGGGGACTTGTCGCCCAGACTTCAGACGGTTGTTGTCATTGATCAATCTCTGATGATGACTTGTACGACAACTCCTAGTAAGTAATAATAATCACCATCATATGCGATCAGAATTATTTACAATAAACCTAAAATGCTAAAATAGATAATACCTTGAAAAACAGTAAATGCAGACTCTGTGGATAAAGAGACGAAACGGCAAACCACGTAATAAGTAATGGAGCAAACTTAGAAATCTGCAAACAACTGCACTTGGAACATGCAGACAAATGGTACAGGCAAAAACCCAAGGAGCAGTACTAGAACATGAAAACCACAAAATCCTCTAGGACATTGAGGTAATTGTAAATAAACACATCCAACACGAAAGTAAAGAAACCATAAAATTAAACTAAATTACATAATCAATTATTTGTTTGAAAGAGTAGACCAACAATTATCATTACTCCCCCCCCCTAAAAAAAAAACTCACAAAAGTAATTAAAGGTTGTGTTTAATATTAAATCGGCTAATGGGGCAATTGTGCCCAATTTTTTCCATTTTCCATTTAGTGAACAGCTTTTGCGTCGTTACATTTGTGCGGGAGGGTCTGTCTGTCCGGCAGTCGGTTAGTCGAGTTTTTCAACGTTTAACGCATGCATTGAATGGATGCATCTAAATCTAGCTGCGTCTAATATTCATAAGAGCTTCTTCCCTCGATTGGCTTGTCATGTTTAAGTTTGCAATAATGTTATAATTAGTGACAGCCAAACTCATGGAGTGTTTTAGATTTTCTTAACAGACTGTCTTAAAAAATCTACCAAAAATCAGGTAATTATCTAATCAATATAAAATTTTCACCGATTAATAAATAAAGAATGCGTGTATTTTTTTTTATTTTCGTTGTATAAATATATTTTTGGGGACTTAACACCCCTCTTTCTCATTTGTTCCTTGTTCGACCCCTTACTCCAAGCGATCCATTAAACACCCACTCATTTTGTGGTAGGAGGGTGAATAAGCGTAGAAAAACAAAAACAACAAAAATTTCACAGGGTGTCTCCGACATGGAAGATTGGAATCCGAAATTTGAATGAGTTTAATTTATTTTTTTATCTTTTGCGTTGAGATTCATTGAATACATTATCAATAATTATCTCTCAGATGCGGATAAAAAATATATTTTTTTACGAAAACGCTGAAATATAAATACTTTTAAATCTTTAAAAATAAATAAAAAATTTAATTTTAGAATGCGTAAGCTTTCCATGTACCAGTACATAAAGAATGCTTTAAAGAATCGATACCAATAAATAAATAAATAAATAAATAAACAGGAAAAAATATATAAGTATTAATTATATCTGCAAGTGTCTTCTTACGTGAATTTTTTTCAAGATATGGTAGCCCGTTACGTATTACAAAAAATTGTTATCTCCCTTTTTGAAAATTAACTATAACTATGAAAAGATGGATTTCCGTATATGATGGTTTTGACATTCCAACAAGTAATGAAAGTCTTTGTCAACCTGATTTATGCAATAGCTTATGGGAAATGAGTGTGGCTCATTGGTGATTATTAATTAGAAAATAAAAAGGAAAAATTATTTTAATCATGAAATTAAAAACCGACTCAAAGTGATATTAAAACTGAGAAATATAAATGCCAAAAATTTATGTTTGCTGTAAATATAGAACAAAAAATGCTATTAGAAAGTAAATCATTAGCAAAGCAAAACTTATCAAGGTAAGAAAGCTCAACATTATTAAGAGGAGCAACCAATAATATTAAATGAAAGATGAATGAAAGCTATATATAACTTTATTATATCATCAGAACAATAAAGAAAAGTTAAGAGGAAAATTAAGAAAAAAACAAAAACAACAAAAAAAAAAAAAAACTCTCCAGGCTATGGCATTTAAGTCATTTTTTTTTATATTTGTATTTTATATAATTATAGCCCTTCTCCTCTTCTGCTAAGAAGCCTTGAGCTTCGAAATGCCATGACCTAAAGAGTTTTAGTCTGATAAAGTTATACAAACTTTTATTTCTTGTCTTTCATTTAATATTAATATTATAATATATATGTATGTATGTATGTATGTATGTATGTATGTGTGTGTATGTGTGTGTGTGTATGTGTGTGTGTGTGTGTGTGTGTGTGTGTGTGTGTGTGTGTGTGTGTGTGGATAAATGAACTAAAAATATAACAACAATAAAGTCCACTTCGTGAAAGCCCCCTTCACTAAGCAAATAATTGGTTGTGGATGGGTTAAATTTATTCATACCATTTTCTAAGTTTATTAGTGAAAGTGGCTGAGGATCCGGCCTCACA
>NC_136489.1:112496690-112501690 GCF_053919585.1 Euprymna scolopes | reverse complement strand
ATAGGCATTCGCCGAAATATTAAAAAAAAAAAAACCACACTTGATGTTAATTAGAAATAAACACATTATGTCATTATTAGCACCGATCTCATAGATAGGAGGTTAGATCTACCGACTATCAACTAGACGATTGTAGATTCAATCCCTGTCTTAGGACGGGTAGCATGATACAACAAAACAGTCTGTATGTGGATGACATATATATATATATATATATATATATATATATATATATATATATATATATATATATATATATAAGATAAGGCAAAGTTAGACGAAATATCGGTTTTTAATTTGCGGGAAATCTAGTTTTTTCGAAAGAAGCTGCTAGAAAGGACTTGTCCTGCCTTGATAGAGTTCAAAATAGACTTCGTAGCCTCGTAGGAGATGTCCTTTTCTCCTCCTTGCAACCTCTATCTCACAGAAGAGATGTTGCGAGTTTGTCTCTGATGTATCGTTATTTTCATGGAAAGTGTTCAACTGAACTTCAATCTATGGTCCCCCCTCGCCAAACTTTCACAAGAAACACTCGTCTAGCTGTAAACACTATCAATAATTTCCCCCACTCTTTATCTGTGCCTAAACCTAAACGTAGATTCCATGAACAAAGCTTCTTTCTTAGAACTGCACGCCTGTGGAATTGTCTTCCGTTTTCCTGCTTTCCAGCTGACTACAATATGGTTGTCTTCAAGTCTAACGTAAATAAGTTCTTGATGAGCCGTTCCATATAAGTTATCAACTTTACCAAATTTTCATTACTAATGATTACTATATTGACCAATTTCTACTGTACACTCTTTAACCCTTATCCTTGAGTGGCCTCTGGGCCTTGATAATGTGGTGATGCCTTTGTAAAAAAAAAAAAAAAAAAAAAAAAGAAACTCGGGATTAGAAAAATGCTTCAGATTAGATTTTTTTCTCTTTTGAATTTCGACAGAATATAGTCTACACTTTTCCTATGTGTATGTATATGTGTGTGTGTGTATGTGTGTGTGTGTGTGTGTGTGTGCGTGCCTATGCGTGCACACGCGTGATAATGATAAAAGCTTACTTGAAATTACAACCTTTCTTTATATTATATATAAAGTAAAGAAAGATGTTCCCCTACGTTATTAATAGGCATAGCTTCATGGGCGAACAGAAGGAATAAACAATTCTGTTTCCATATTCATGTTTTTTTTAAATACAAATTTACTCCTGTCATGAAAAACAATACTTTCGTTTTTAATATCGTTAATTGATTGCACTAAGTTTGCAATAATAATTTTCATTATTTAGTCTGCATTAATTTTTTCGCCTTATTAAAAAAAATTAAGGTAGACTTTTTACCCTTCTATTAACACGTACTGTGCCAACTACCCATCACATTGAACGATTCTAGTTAGTAAGATAAATTTTGTTTCACCGATTTCTAATATTATGGATGCGCATATTTGTAAAAATGTTTTACATTTTCTAGTGTCATCATATACATGTTTTATTTCTATCTCGTCGGAAGACTTTAAATGATATTCACAAAAAAAACAAAAAAAAAACAGACAAAAAAAAAACAATGATTTTAGTGTTTGGCTGGTTAATTTTTAGCATCTGAAATAATTTTTGTGCGAACTTAACACTATATTTTCTAGATAAATGCGGCCTGATAAGTTCATTTATGGTTTTTGTTAACGGATATAGTGGAGTAGTAATTTGGGATATGCTAGATAAAGAGAGGGGAATTGAGTTTATATGTCTTAACTATTCCACATAGATAATCAGGTTTGTGATCAGCAGTTATTTGTGGAAGTTGGTAATAATCGAATTGAAGGTTATTAACAGTTGATAATTTTGTTAACGTGTCCTTAATATACTATTAGGTTGAGGAGAAAGTTTTTTGCGGAATTTTAAATTTTGATTTCAAATGATGTATCTTCATATACGTTTTCGTTATAATACCTTTACTTTATATATCATTTTTAAAGAGCGTTTTTCGTTCTAATCGTTTAAATTACAATCGTTTTAAAACAATTATCTCTTTTCAGAACGTTGAATAGATAGAAAAAAAAGAAGAAAAATCGCACAATTTTCTCATTTCAATTCAAGCTAGGCCAAAAAACCGCTGAATCAGCTCGCGATATCAACAAAGCGTTAGGCTCAAGAACCACTACTTAACGCACAGCGCAATGGTGGTTTAAGAAATGTCGTGATGGCGATAAGAGTCTTGATAATGATAAGCGTAATAGTCATCCATTGGAGGTTGACAAGGATCAATTAAAAGCCTTAGTCGAAGCCAATCCACGCACAGTTGTTCTAGAACTCTCTTCTGAAGTAAACATAATGTATACGACGATTTACAACCAGTTGAGAGAAATTGGAAAGATAAAAAAAAACTTGATAAATGTGTGCCTCACGAATTATACAACAACCAAAAGAAACACCATTATGAAGTGTCATATTCCCTTCTTTTACGCAAAAAGAACGAACGACCCGTTTCTCGACCGGGTTGTGATCTGCGATGAGTTCTTTACGACAACCGGCGACGCCCAGCTCAGTGATAAGACGCCGATGAAGCTCCACGACACTTCCCGAAGCCAAAGTTGCACCAAAAGGTCATGCCGACCGTTTGGTGATCTGTGATTGGTCTAATCCATTACAGTGTTTTGAATGCGGGCATAACCATCCTGGCAAAGAAGTACTGTCAAGAAATGGATGAAATGCATCGGAAACTTCGATAACAACACCCAGCATTAGTCAACAGAAAAGGCCCAATTTTCCTCCACGATAATGCCCGACTGCACGTTGCTAAATCGACCCCGCAGAAGTTGAACGAATTGGGCTACGAAACTCTGCCTCATCCGCCATGCTCTTCAGACCTCTCACCTACCGATTACCACTTTTGTAAGCATCTGCGTGAAAAATGCTTTAAAAATCTAAGCGATATCAAAAACGAATTCAGCGACTTTATCGTCACCAGAACGCAAGATTTTTACGTGACTGGCATAAATACACTTGTTTTGAAGTTGGCAAACGTGTGTTGATTCTGATGGTGCTTATTTCGATCAATAATTTTTTGTTTGAGCTGAGATATCTTAATCTGAATTTTAAAGTTAAAAACCGTGAAAACCTTCTTGTCAACCTGATAGTAAGATTATTGTCCATTTTTTTAATGATTAAGTTAAGTTAAATTCTGTAAAACAAAATTTATATAAATATATTTAAGTTAAGAATTTATTTTTTGAAACAAGGAATATATAGAGAAAAATTATGTTTATTTCCTTAATCCATGGATTTTCAATAATGGTTCATATCATCAGAGGAAACGAAATGTAATTAAGCAAGTTAAGTTCAGCTATGAATAAACATATTTTTTTTTTTTCAGCACATATATTGAACATGTTATTTGAATTGTGAATAAGAGTCAAATAACGTTTTCAATACATGTGCTGAAAAGCAAAATACTTGTTTATTCATAGCTGAACATTTTGCTAATTACATTTCATTTCCTCTGATGATATGAACCATTATTGAAAATCCATGGATTAAGTAAATAAACATAATTTTTTTCTATATATTCCTTGTTGTTTTAAATTATTAACTTAAATATATTTGTATATATTTTGATTTACAGAATTTAACTTTAATCATTAAACTTATATATTGCTCTATTTTTTAAAAATTGAGCTTTACCTTTTTGCCTAGGATAACCTGAAAGTATTACTTCAATGTAATATCTGACAGGATAATTCACTTTATCTCTAATCAGTGACTAAAAGGCAGTACCTGTTCTGCTCCAGGGACTCATCTTTACATTACGTTCTCCCTTCCTAGAGAATGAGACATTGCCCGTCAACCTAATCCGTGAGGGATTACCGACAGGACTTATAAAGCTACTTTTCCCCCATTCAATCTCGGCCCGGTATTTTTATCCTCGGCCTCCAAAATCAACAGACATTAGACCATTCCTGTAATGACTTGGTACCTGTTGATTGCGGTGTAATGCTGTTCCTGTGCAGTTCTAGGAGGTCCACCCTTCCAGGCTTTGTCTGCTCGCTTTGAGAAGAGGTTAGTTCATTGCTAATCGCCTGAGGCGACCTTACTCGGGGAATGCCGATGGGGCAGCCTAGAAACTTTTTTGCAGACCAGAGTCACTCTCCTCGTGGGGCTGTGACTTTTCAATCCAACTTTCCGACTCTGGTATCACAGTTCTTGCGGTGGGAGAGAACTAAATACCCCCAGACTCTTCCTCTTGGGGAGCCAGATTTTTTCCCCATTAAAACCCGATCTGGTGTCTAGCTTTATGCTCGCGGGGAAGCAATTACATTAGGCACATATATAGACACAGACAGACAGGAATTCCCCCCTCCCTCTTCCTGCACACATGAAAAAAAAAAAAAAACTGTCTGGGACAGAGGCGGAAGTAGGTGGCAATGCACGCAAGCTTCGCGCTAAATTACTACCATAACACGGCGCAATAATAACAGCCAGCAAAAAATAGATACAAAAAAAGGAAAGAAAAGAATAATAAATAGCACTTGCAAGATGTGGGTGTGTTCTGTGTCCGTGTGTTCGTTCCAAATGTGAGTGTTCTGAAGAAAGGGCGTCCAATAAAAACGAACGACGCTACGAAAAGAGAGACGGGAATAATGAATGTAATAGGTCGGTTAGTTACCCACAAAACAAAATGAACTCCCATTTTACTTCGCCTTCTCCCCTCCTCTATATTTTTCCTTTTCTTTTTTCTCTCTTTCCCTTCTCTCTCTCTCTCTCTCTCTCTCTCTCTCTGTGTCTACTGTCTCTCGTTTTATGTCTCAATTCACAACCTTTTAAAATTTCCACAAGGTCGATGAAATAAACAACTTGCAAATGTTTTTTTTTGTGATTTATTATTGAAAAACCACACACACACACACACACACACACACACACACACACACACACACACACACACACACACACACACACACAAGGAAACAAACTCGCAGAGGCACCAATATCGGTTGGTTCCACAGAAAATAGTA
>NC_136489.1:112486690-112489190 GCF_053919585.1 Euprymna scolopes | reverse complement strand
ATGAGCGGAATATACAGATGGATACATTCGCACAGAGGTGGGTGCACACACACACGTACATACATATATACTGTACTTTAGGGTAACTGCGTCAACTAAAAAAAAAAGTGTTCCTTTTATGCGTGGTTGCCAAATGCCAAAGTACGGAATGTGTATGTGCGCGCGTGCGCGTATATATATATATATATATATATATATATTTAATTTTTAATATATATATATATACATATATTTTTTTATTTTTAATATATATATATATATTTAATTTTTAATATATATATATATTTAATATATATATATATTTTTAATATATATATATATATTTTTAATATATATAAATATATATATTTTTAATATATATATATATATATATTTAATATATATATATATTTAATATATATATATATATATTTTTTTAATATATATATATATATTTTTAATATATATATATTTTTAATATATATATATATTTAATATATATAAATACATTTAATATATATTTAATATATGTATATTTTTTAATATATATATATATTTTTAATATATATATATATATATTTTTAATCTCTCTATATATTTTTAATCTATATATATATATATTTTTAATCTATATATATATATTTTTAATATATATATATTTAATATATATATATATATTTAATATATATATATATTTAATATATATAGATATATATATATTTTTAATACATATATATATTTTTTAATATATATATATATTTTTAATATATATATATATTTTTAATATATATATATATTTTTAATATATATATATATATATTTAATATATATTTATATATATATACATATATATTTTTAATATATATATATATATTTAATATATATATATTTTTTAATATATATCTATATAAATATTTAATATATATATATATATTTAACATATATATATATATATTTAATATATATATATATTTTTAATATATATATATATTTTTAATATATATATATATATTTTTAATATATATATATATATATTTTTAATATATATATATATTTAATATATATATATATTTAACATATATATATATATTTAATATATATATATATATTTTTAATATATATATATATTTAATATATATATATTTAACACATATATATATATATTTAATATATATATATTTTAAATATATATATATATATTTTTAATATATATATATATATATATTTTTTTTTTTTAATATATATATATTTTTAATATATATATACATATATATATTTTTAATATATATATATTTTTAATATATATATATATATTTAATATATATATATGTTTTTAATATATATATATATATTTAATATATATATATTTTTAATATATATATATATATATTTTTAATATATATATATTTTTAATATATATATATATATATTTTTAATATATATATATATTTTTAATATATATATATATATATTTTTAATATATATATATATTTTTAATATATATATATATATTTTTAATATATATATATATATATATTTAATATATATATAGTTTTAATATATATATATATATATATTTTTAGTATATATATATATATATATTTTTAATATATATATATATGTATATATATATATATATATATATATATATATATATATATATATATATATATATATATATATGGATGGTGTAATTCATCTTTTTCAAAGAAGGCTTATATATGTTTTTTTAGTTTCTGAATCTTTTCCTTTCTTTTTAACCCGTATCCTTTTTCTGACCGCTCAGAGTAAATACTCCTCCCACCAAAGTGAACAGACCCCCCCCCCAACTCATTAGTTTTTTTTTTTTTTGTTTTTTTTATACAGGTGTATTAGACCGGAAGTCACAGATTTTTTTTTTAATGATTTAATAAAAAATTTCGTAACATTTTCTTTTTTTTTAAATATATCCATATATTTATATATGGATATATATATATATATATATATATATATATATATATATATATATATATATATATATATATATATATATGTATATATATAAAATTCATTTTATCAAGCAGGATAAATTAGGATTTAAATAATCCGTAAGTGTTGAAACGCCGCAAGACAAGCAAGAATGTTCTTTTCCTTCCCTTATTTTCATTTTTCTACTTATGTTTTATCTAGCTTCCTTACACTAAGTTAGACACAAGGCCAAGTGTGGTTTTGAAATACAAGCACACTAGGTTAAGCATTTCCTTATCGCCACACAGACATAAAACTACCTGGCATTTCCTGGTAGAGGCGCTTCAGGCGATTAGCAATCTTCTAACTCCTACTCAAACAGAAGCAAAGCTTAACTTCATGTACACTTCACGAAAGTGAACAGAACTACACACAAATAGAACATAGTCAGAAGAAATCACAACGATCGACCCTCTATAGAACCGCGTGTCGATGACGTGTCCTCGACTTGGTACGAACACACCTACGAAAGCTGTGACACTTCTTTCCTTGTAGGCCAACAAAAGCGAAT
>NC_136489.1:112466690-112481690 GCF_053919585.1 Euprymna scolopes | reverse complement strand
ACAAAAGAAACCCCAAATATTGAAAATATATATTTAGTCTTGGAAGTAATCACTATCGCCATTCAGTACCTTTTGCCAACGTGTCCCCAGCTGTTTAAACCCACTGCTACAGAACTCGAGAGTTTTGGATACAAAAAAGATTATGAGTGCTTGCCGCAAGTCTGCTTCATTGGCAAAGGATTTCCTACGAAGATGATTATCCAGAGAGTGGAAGAGGTGGTAATCGGATGGCGTAAGGTTAGTTGAATAAGGTTGATGGTACAAAGTCTCCAACTTAAGCTGCTATGTGGTATCATTGGTGTTTTCATGAAAGAAAAGCATACTTTTGCGATTCACCGGTGCTGGTTCCTTCTGTTGCACATGTTTCATTCGACCCGTTGACAGCAATTCATAATGAACCAATTGACAACTGAAATATATGAGTGATCATAGAGATGTGCCCTGGTTTAATTGACACGAATAACCTTTACTCTTCAGAAAAAAATCCTTAAAACCCATTTCAAATCTTGAGCAACTGAAGACAGTTCGAAAAAAAAAATGTAAGCTCATGTCTTCATGTCAACAAAACGATGACTCCTCAGGATTAAGTAATGCATGGATTTTAAATAAATAATTTATAATTTAGCTCATTATTATGATGAAAGTACTTCATTGATTTTTCTACATAGCCGATGCTCTATCTCCACTTATCTGTCTTATTGACACACACACACACACACACACACACACACACACACACACACACACACACACACACACACACACACACACACACACGCACACACACACACACACACACACACACACACACACACACACACACACACACACACGTAAAGATGAATAATTATTCCTTAATTATAATTATGAAGCCAATTTAAGAATACTTAAGGAAAGGCAGTGTCTGCGGTGTAATAACTAAGGTAATCAACTAGCGTCTACGCAATCTTGCATGGGTGCATAAGCGGTCCTGCGGTGTGAGGGACAGCATCTAAAGGATACAACCAAGGTCTCGAACGCTTGAACGTTTCGTGCAGAACCCAGTTTTCATCAGTCGACAGCATTACATAAAAATGCGGTGTGATGGCGAGAAGACAAAGAGCCAGGAACGAGATTTCCTGTCACTTCCATCATTCTCCTACCTGATAGCCGGGCACGGTGCGCATGTTATTTATTGATTTTTTTATAACACCTGATGTTCCTACTTCCGGTTGTCCTAATTTGATTTGAAAACAATTATCACTTTCGTATATTTCAACATCATTCAATCATTTTAAGGCTAATCAACTCCCCCCCCTAAAAAAAATACAAAATAAAAGAAACAAACAAAAAAAAAAAACCAACCCGACAGTGCTTGTTTCGTTACCTAATAAAATATGTGCATATACATATATGTAAATATAAGTACATATATGTGCATATAATCTTCCTTCTCTCTCTCTCTCTCTCTCTCTCTCTCTCTCTCTCTCTCTCTATCTCTCTCTCTCTCTATATATATATATATATATAGATATCTATCTATATCTATATATCTATATATATATATCTATCTTATATATCTATCTATATCTATCTATATCTATATCTATCTATCTATCTATCTATCGATATATCTATCTATCTATCGATATATCTATCTATCTATCTATCTATCTATCGATATATCTATCTATCTATCGATATATCTATCTATCTATCTATCTATCTATCGATATATCTATCTATCTATCGATATATCTATCTATCTATCTATCTATCTATCGATATATCTATCTATCTATCTATCTATCTATCTATCGATATATCTATCTATCTATCTATATATATATATATATATATATATATATATATATATATATATATATATATGTATATATGTATATATTTTGCATACATATTTTTATTAATTCTCTGGCAGCCGAGATGCTTCAACTCAAAGTGGACGTTAAGTATAAAATGCCAGAAAAATAAATAAAACCTTCGAATGTTCTCTATCTTACCCCTTCTCTTTTATCTCCTCCTCCTCCTCCTCCTCCTCCTCCTCCTCTCTGTCTCTCACTCCTCATACCTCCTAAATGAATCTGCATGCCATGGCTTGATTAGGCAATCAGTGCTCATCGGTATATCAATCCACCGGATGTCAGTCATGTAAACAGCATTAAGCAGTTAACAGAAAAGATTGTTCTGCAGCTAAATCATGAAAATCATATAGTGGACCCCCCCCCCTAAAAAAAAACCCTGTATATTACTGATCCTAGAGACGTGCACTAACCTTTAATCTAAAAAAAGAAAAATCCTCAAAATCTGTTTCTTATCTTGAACAACTGAAGACAGTACAAAAAAAAAAAAAAAAAAAGAAGTAAGCTCATGTCTTCATTTTAAACAGTAAAAGTCTGTCCATGTCAACAAAACAATGACTCTTCAGGAATATGTAATGCATAGTTTTTTAAATAAATAATTTATATTTTAGTTCATTTTTATAAATAAGTGTACTTTATCGAGTTTTCTATGTACACGACGCTCTGTCTCAACTTCTATCTCTCTTATTCACACACACACACACACACACACACACACACACACACACACACACACACACACACACACACACACGCACGCACGCACGCACACACACACACACACACACACACACACACACACACACACACACAGAGTAGAGAAATTGAATGCCTACTAAGTGTCTAGTAGGAATTCAATTTCTCTGTACAGGGGTTTGCCAGAACAACCTGGCATGAGGATACTTTTCCGTAGAAGTAAACCTTGACCAAATATTCAAAATCGCATAGTATTCGCTGCTCAAATAAGATCTCCCCACTATGGCTAACCCACATTAGCTTTAAGGAGGAATGGTTCACCTTCTCCAAGTGATGTTACCTCAAGTAATAGCACGAATATGGATACTCCACCAGACTAGATAAATTCTTGTCCTGGAATCCAGTAAGAAAGAGATCAAAATGAAAGAAATAATACAACGTATGTAAAATTGGTAATTGGGGAGAGGAGAATTATGTTCTCAACTTCTTTACAAACTCAGTGCTTGAGAAATAAAGAACTAAAATGGAACATTCGAATATCTATGTATCTCATATGGAGTTCAAGTGTTAGCCCCAAGGTGTGGGCCTCTTGACTTCTGAGAACTTCGACTGAACTAAAATAAAACAAAAAAGTAAAAATAAATAATTATTCCTTAATCATAATTATCAAGCCCCTTTAAGAATGCTTAAAGGATGGGCGCTGTCAATCAACTAGCGGGCTACGCAATGTTCACGACTTCCGCTCGTGCGAACACTCTAGATTGTACTCGCTCGAATTTGGCGTTTAATAGTTCTCAATTCTCTTCATTCCCGTGACAATTGTTTGGTAGCCTTGAGGTAGAGGTTCAGCAAAAGGTGGCTTCGTGGCTGGGTTCGAACCTCATGTCCGGTAGGAATTATTACCCTACACTGATGATTGCGTAAGCATCAAGCATTAGTGTCCATGAAAGTAAACATGAATTATTATATATATATATATATATATATATATATATATATATATATATATATATATATATATATATATATAGGTAGTTATAAAAATATATATGGCAATTAAGCTACACAGAATATTTCGCGTTTCATCCACGCTAAGTCTGAAAATCATATAGCGCCCCCCCGCCAAAAAACAAGCAAACTGTATATTCCTGATCCTAGAGACGTTCACCCTATGTATTGAGCACTGTTGAAGTAAATACTTAAATTTTACGCATAAAATAATACTTTCGTATATTAATCTATGTGATTAAATGAAGTAGTCATATATATATATATATATATATATATATATATATATATATATATATATATATATATCAGCAATGAGACGGTTCCGATACAATTACTAATTCTGTTCTAAATGTCTGACTCTGATACAATTTCCGATTCCGATTTTTTTAAAAATCTTTACATATATTGCTGTAGAGTTGTTTTTTTCCGAGGGGGTGGGTAGGTGATTGGGTGGATCATCGTAAATACATATGTAATATGTACATACGTCTACTGTAACGTAAAAATACACTTATGGGCAGTAGGAATATATGGATTTTGGTTTTACTGGCAGTTTAAAATATATGAATACGTATTAAGTTTTTAGTAGTGCAAGTTATAGAAAATTAAGTTGAAAAAAATGAAACAATTAAAAGAATCGTTTTTGACATTGGAAAATAGGTAAAAAAAATTTCGATTTCAGTACCGATTCTGATAGGCCCAGAGGTTCCAATTCCGACTCCCATTAATCGTCCCAAAGCACACGCACGCACACACACACACACACACACACACACACACACACACACACACACACACACACACACACACACACACACATTGTATATATATATATATACACACATATATATATATATATATATATATATATATATATATATATATATATATATGTACTTAACAACGGAATGCTGTACCACAACACATTAATGCAGCTAAACATGGCGAGTGCATCAACCCTGAAATGCATATTAAATTCGTAAATTTCAGTTTTGGTTGTTTTAAGCAATGTACTTTCATAGTTCCTATTAAATTGTCTCCTAATGAGGGCAAAGGTCGGTTTCTTATATAGGAAATACTGAGTTTGCCCAAAGGTGGAACTGTGAATAGGACAACATTAAAAAGTAAATACTTTCGTTCCGCTGGATTTTCCCGAAGACAGAACAATTACTACGCTTTTATCCTCTTATTTAATTGTTCTCTACAGCAGCAAGACGTGATAAAAAAAAAAAAATTAGTAAGTCTGAGGGAACCGATGTCTTCAAAGTTCGATGGCATAAACGGCCAAGAACGGATCCATCGACAATGCCCAGTAAGGACGCCTCAAAGATAGGTAGAAACTAACCCTTATTATCGAAGGAGGAGGTAATGTCTGGAAGGGATCGTACCATAATTTATTCTAATAAAGAAGAGTCTGATGGTTCAAACTAACCACTAAATTTCCTATGAAGATATCACGGCAAACCTCAGGTGGTATGAAAAAGTCACTAATGTGAAAACCGACTAGGCTCTGTAATCGCTTAATCTTGACAAGAGCGCTAGAAATTATTTCAAGCAATGTTGGACTTGAATTTGATAAACTACACACACACACACACACACACACACACACACACACACACACACACACACACACACACACATATATACATTATATACACACATACATTATATGGATATATTAAAGCGGATATCACACACATACGGATACTATTTTTCTAGTCTTCCATTATCTCTATTTCAATTTTTACCGCCCCCCCGTCCTTTCCCCTTCATACCTATATCTGAACGCAGACCCTAGACAGAAAACATGAGTTGGAACAGATACATTAAGAGCATTGCCAAGGCTGCTGCGAAGAAGTTAGGCTCTCTCTATCGTGCTAGAAAGTTACTTATGCCTGAAATTATCCTGTACCTCAATAAGGTCGCCATTCGCCCATGTATGGAGTACTGTTATCATATTTGGGCTGGTGCATCTGCTACTAGTCTCTCAGTTCTGGACAGGGTTCAAAAGAGAGTCGCCAACCTGATACGTCCTGAACTGTCCTCTAAGCTTCCACCTCTGTCCCATCGACGAGATGTTGCATCCCTCTGCCTGTTCTACAAGTATATTAATGGTGAATACTCTAACGAACTACAAACACTTGTATCCCCCACCCGTAATTACCCCCGACAAACAGCTAAATCGCACTCCTACACAGTAGAGACCCCTAGGTGTAAGAAAGCCTTCTGCTCCACTAGTTTCTTCCCCAGAGCTGCTAGACTTTGGAACTCCCTTCAAGGATTCTGCTTTCCCAACTTTACTGGCATGCAGAAGTTCAAGTGTAATGTGAACTGACATCTTTCTGCTCATCTCCCTTTATAAGTTTTGCAACTTATGTACCCGATAGTAGCCCCCTACTTCAAAGTGGCACTGTGTCTTGTTTTGGGGGTGAAAATTGAATAATAATAACAATAATAATAATAATAATAATAATAATAATAATAATAATAATATATATATGTGTGTGTGTGTGTGTGTGTGTGTGTGTGTGTGTGTGTGTGTGTGGTGCCTTCAGTAAGTTTCCAGATTATTTGTTTGTACAGGCATTTAAAATTAAATATTCAGTATGTTATTGCTATCCACCTTATGACTGACTAATTTTTATGACTTCAGGTTCAAATGAATTACACCCTACTGATTGTCACAGCTGGCGAATTCAAAAATGCAATCCGAACACGAGGACACTTTAGAAGAACGATGTGCAATAAAATTCTGTTTTAAACTTGCAAAAAATGTCACAGAAAGATTTGGAATGCTTCAGACTGCTTTGAGACCATATTGCATGCGTTGTGCATAAGGTTTTGGGTGGCATAAGAGAATCAAGGAAGGCAGGGAGTCTGTGAGGGATGATGGAAGGTGTGGTAGGAGTAAAGAAGTCAGAACACTAGAGTTGATTGGCCAAATAAAAAATTTCATGGATAAGGACCGTCGTGTAGCTATAGAGACGATAAATGCAAAGTTTAATATCAGTGCTGGAACTGTACAAACAATTATTTGCCAGAAATTAAAGATGTGGAAGATTTGCATGAAGTTTGTCTCAAGGGTGCTCTATATATGTCACAGACTATTTGACCAAGATGGGCATCAAGACAGTTCCTCACCCTCCTTATCATCCAAACCTTGCTCCCTGTGACTTTTGATTATTTCCTAAACTCAGGGAAAACCTTAGATGCTGTCGTTATTTGACAATTATGGAGATGAAAGAGGCTGTGACGAGGGTGATCGGCATGCTCACACAAAAGGATTTTTTATGGGGTCCTTCCAGAAGTTGTTGGAACGGTACAACAAGTGCATTGTAGCCGGAGGAGATTACTTCGAATGGGGACTAGAGTTTCATGTGTTGTATACTACCAATAAAAGTTTCCATACGCAAAAAGTCTGGAAACTTATTGAAGGCCTTCCTATATATATATATATATATATATATATATATATATATATATATATATATATAGAGAGAGAGAGAGAGAGAGAGAGAGAGAAAGAGAGGGTGTCCACAAAGGTCTGGATGCATAATCTACACGGTGCCCACAAAGTTTGGCTACATAATGTAGCCAGACTTTGTGGACACCCTATATATATATATATATATATATATATATATATATATATATATATATATATATATGTGTGTGTGTGTGTGTGTGTGTGTGTGTGTATGTGTGTGTATAACTACTACAAAAATAAATGTTTGTTCCTATTTATGTTTTTTGCAGAATTTATACCTCCGTTTCCTTTATTTTCTTTTTTTACCCTTTTTCTTATTAAAATTAATTTTCCATTCCATATAATAAACTTTCTAAAATCTATTGATTATTATATTGTACCCAATATATGGTAACTATTTAAAAAGTAAAAAAAAAAATGACTTCGTATCATCATCTAGAAATGAAACGTATATAGTATATAGCTCTCCAGCTTTATTCGTTATGGTCTGACCTAAGCCCATGCGCACCCAAAGAACTGCAAAAATAAAGTTGTTTAGGATATAAAAGAATCTATTTGCGTATGCGTTGAAATAACACATTTAGCCGACTTACGCCTGCCAAGTGTCATTTTTATTTGCAAATTTTGACCGCTTAGCAACATTTTTTGTAAATTTTGACCTCTTAGCAACAATTTTTATTTGTAAATTTTGATCTCTTAGCAACAAATTTTTTTTGGTAAATTTTGACATCTTAGCAACATTTAAAAAAATTTTTTGACCTCTTAGCAACATTTAAAAAAAAATTTGACCTCTTACCAACATTTTTTTTTTTAAATTTTGACCTCTTAGCAACATTTTTTTTAAATTTTGACCTCTTAGCAACATTTTTTTAAAATTTTGACCTCTTAGAGACATTTTCTTTTCAATTTTCACCTCTTAGGAACATTTTTTTTGTAAATTTTGACCTCTTAGCAACATTCTTTTTTTTAAATTTTGACCTCTTAGGAACATTTTTTTTAAATTTTGACCTCTTAGCAACATTTTTTAAAAATTTTGATCTCTTAGCAACATTTTTTTAAAATTTTGACCTCTTAGCAACATTTTTTTAAAAATTTTGAACTCTTAGCAACATTTTTTTTTAAATTTTGACCTCTTAGCAACATTTTTTTTAAATTTTAACTTCTTAGCAACAATTTTATTTTTTTTTGTAAATTTTGACCTTCAGCAACATTTTTTTTTTAAATTTTGAACTCTTATCAACATTTTTTTTAATTTTGACCTTTTAGCAACATTCTTTTTTTAAATTTTGACCTCTTAGCAACATTTGTTAAAAAATGTTGACCTCTTAGCAACATTCTTTTTTTAAATTTTGACCTCTTAGCAACATTTTTTTATTTTGACTTCTTAGGAGCAGATTTTTTCTAAATTTTGACCTCTTAGCAACATTCTTTTTTTAAATTTTGAACTCTTAGCAACAGTTTTTTAAAATTTTGACCTCTTAGCAACATTCTTTTTTTAAATTTTGACCTCTTAGCAACATTTTTTTTATTTTGACTTCTTAGGAGCATTTTTTTTTAAATTTTGACGTCTTAGCAACATTTATTTACTTTGTTTAAATTTTGACCTCATAGCAACATTTTTTTAAATTTTGACCTTTTAGCAACATTTTTTTAAATTTTTGACCTCTTAGCAACATTTTTAATTTTTTTGTAAATTTTGACCTTCAGCAACATTTTTTTTAAATTTTGAATTAGCAACATTTTTTTTTAATTTTGACCTTTTAGCAACATTCTTTTTTTAAATTTTGAACTCTTAGCAACATTTTTTAAAAAATTTTGACCTCTTAGCAACATTCTTTTTTTAAATTTTTACCTCTTAGCAACATTTTTTTATTTTGACTTCTTAGGAGCATTTTTTTTTTTAATTTTGACCTCTTAGCAACATTTTTTAAAAAATTTTGACCTCTTAGCAACATTCTTTTTTTAAATTTTGAACTCTTAGCAACAGTTTTTTTAAATTTTGACCTCTTAGCAACATTCTTTTTTAAAATTTTGACCTCTTAGCAACATTTTTTTTTATTTTGACTTCTTAGGAGCATTTTTTAAAAATTTTTGACCTCTTAGCAACATTTTTTTATTTTGTTTAAATTTTGACCTCATAGCAACATTTTTTTAAAATTTTGACCTTTTAGCAACATTTTTTTTTAAATTTTGACCTCTTAGCAACATTTTTTTTTTTAATTTTGACCTCTTAGTAACATTTTTTTTTTTTAATTTTGACCTCTTAGCAACATTTTTTTTTTTTAAATTTTGACCTCTTAAAAACATTTTTTTAAAAATAAATTTTGACATCTTAGGAACATTTTTTTTGTAAATTTTGACCTCTTAGCAACAATTTTATTTTTTTATAAATTTTGAACTCTTAGCAACATTTACTTTTTTTTTAAATTTTGACCTCTTAGCATCATTTTTTTTTCTTTTTTAAATTTTGACCTCTTAGGAACATTTTTTTTTAAATTTTGACATCTTAGGAACATTTTTTTTTGTAAATTTTGACCTTTTAGCAACAATTTTATTTTTTTTAAATTTGTACCTCTAAGGAACATTTTTTTTTTAAAATTTGTACCTCTAAGGAACATTTTTTTTTTAAATTTGTACCACTAAGGAACATTTTTTTTTTTTTAAATTTGTACCTCTAAGGAACATTTTTTTTTTTTTTTTAAATTTATACATCTTAGCAACATTTTTTATTTGCTAAAAACCAACTGAAATTTGTTCTAAAGATTAAAATTTCCTACATGTCAAATTTCAAGCCGGTACATTAAAAATGAACAGAGAAGTTGATTAGAAACTGTTCCTCACACAGACATACAAGGCCACTGTTATATATATACATATATAGATGTAAAAGAAAAAAAAAGAAAAACACCACTGAACCAAACTTCTTATACTAGGTCGAAGAGCGGGGTGCAGGTGGACGCGTGTATGTTTGATAGATAAATGACTTGCCATCCCCACATCTTCCAAATGCGGACAAGAGATGACACAAAAGTCTAGTTTAAAATAGAGAAGTTCAGCCTAAAACCGCACCGGGGACCGGTGTCCCAAATTAACTACACTTGCTTTTGAACTCCCGCTGTTGTGTATGTGTGTGTTTATGCGTGTATGTATGTGTGTGTGCGTGCGCGCGCGTGTGTATCCAGGGGGTTGTTATGGGTAACAAGCGTCAGGAATTGGACTCGATCCTCCCAGTTCTTTGTTATTGTAAAGTCACTGGATGGGCAAAGCAGACTTCTGGTATTGGGTCTCCGCCACGAATAGCAAGTCTGCCTGTAAGAGGAATTATGTGTATAGAGTTCTGTTTTAATACGATTGGGCCTTTGAAAATGTGTGTGAGTATATGCGTAGTTTGGTGCATATGTGTGTGTGCGCGCAATTTTAGCGTTTTTTCTCTATGCAAATGTCTCTCTCTCTCTCTCTCATATATATATATATATATATATATATATATATATATATATATATATATATATATATATAGTCATCGACATACAGTCCTGTTTCGTTGTATCACAACTCATCAGTGCCGCTAGACTAGCACCTCTCCCATCCCAGAATTGAACCTAGAACCATCGCGTTGACAGTCATCAGGTCTGCCGATCGACCCACGGAAGCGTCCCCCCCCTAAATTATCTCGCCAAATGTCTATTTAAACAAACATTTGTCCACCACTTTCACAGTGCTCTAACCGCTTGTTTATAAACAAAGAGCGAGCGTTGCATTTTTGTGTTTCGTCGTCTACAACTCATCAGAGTGGCTGAATCTAGGGAGATTTGAAATCGGGTCCCCATGATGAGAAGCCTAAACCTCTACAACGCGGCTATCTCGCACGCACGACTACTAAATATATCGAGTTTTTATGTAGATGTTTTTATTTGTTTTTGTTAGCGATACTTTATGAATGAATCAAGTTATACGAAATGCATTTTGACCTAAATACGAGTTGAGAATGTGAGAATAATTTTCCCTTTGACCAATTTGGTACCCCTAAAGGGGAGTGGCATGCACACACACACACACACACACACACACATATATATATACACACACATATATTAAATATATATACATATATACACATATACACACACCTATGTACACATACACACATATATATGTCTATATGTGTGTGCATATGTATGTACAGGATTCACTCTAAAATTTTATTAACCGATCATTATGAATATTGAAAGATAGATTCAAGGCGTTAGCAGTCAGAATGTAGTAATGTTTAGTTTAATTTATTTCTATGGAAAACAGTGATGAAAAGAGGTTGGCCACATTTTTCAAAATTTCGGACATGTTTGAAATATTAACAACAAATATTACATACCAATTAATAAATACACCCCAAAAAACGTTGAAGTTTCTGGGCGAAGAACAAATTTTACATGTCCTGGAACAGGTATTCTCCTAGTAAGTTCACTTCTGTGTCTTTAGGTACGTGTGTGTGCGTGCGTGCGTGCGTTTACGGCTGTATATGTGTCAGTCGATCTTTTTCGTACATAAGTGTGTATGTGTCTGTTTTTATATATGGCTCTACCTTAGTAAAGGTGTATGCATGTTTATGCGTGTGCAATGTTGTATCTAGCTGAATATTTGTATGTGTGTGCGTTTTGTGCGTGAGAAGTGTCCCTACTTTGTGTCTGTATGTACGTATGTTTTGGTTTTGTGAGTATACACCGTGATATACACATTATGTATGCATATATATATATATGTATATATGTGTGTGTGTGTACGAATATACGTACACACACACACACACATATATATATATATGTATATATATATATATATATATATATATATATATATATATATATATATATATATAGCAAAAAGGGTAATTAGTAAAAACCTGATGAAAGTGCTCGATACTATTGCAAAGCAAATATGTGTTTTATTTCCAAATCATAATAACCATTTCTGTAAAGTCTGACGAAGTTACTGGATCGTAAATACGATTCGGTAACCGAAACATGTGTAACTAAGCAGATAAAACGGTAATAAAAAAATAAAACATACACACACACATATATATGTAAGAATATACGTACACGTACACACACACACACACACACACACATATATATATATATCTGTCTGTCTGTCTGTCTCTCTCTCTCTCTCTGTATATATATATATGTACGACACACACACACACGCGCGCACACACACACACACACACACACACACACACACACACACACACACGCACACACGCACGCACACATATGTATATTTTTGCAGCAGGTTATTATTTAGGCACATCTGGTTGAACACGATGGAGTTATTCTTTTTTCTGATCTTAATGGATAATTTTTCAATTGCTGGGCGGTCTTTTTAACTTCAGTCGGTAACTTATACAGAATGATGACCAAAGCTTGTTTTTTTTCAGTTATATTCTTCTCGAGCGCTTTCTATCGGTGCATCCGATGATCGTCAGGAGTGATTGTTGTTATTTTCGTTTTCTTTTTCCATGAGACTTGGTGTAATTAAAGTTTTTTTTTTGTTGTTAATTTTAATTGTTATACAGGTGGGCGCAGGAAAGTTTGGTCGAATTATTTTTTTAATAAAAATAAAAATAATTCGACCCAACCCTCCTTCACCCATCTTTATAAAATTAAAAAAAAACAAAACAAAAAAACTATAATTATACGAAGAAAACGAAAAAGAAAAAGAAAAAAAAGCAACAATCGCTCCTGACGATCGATGCACCGATAGAAAGCGCTCGAGAAGAATATGGCTGAAAAAACAACCTTTTGGCGTCATTTTGTATAAGTTACCTACTGAAATTAAAAAGACCGGCCGGCAAATTGAAAAATTATCCATTAAGATCGGAAAAAAAGAATAACTCTGTCGTGTTCAACCAGATGTGTCTGAATATATATATGTACGAATATACGTACACACATATATATATACATTTATATATATGTACGAATATACGTACACATATATATATACATATATATATATATATATATATATATATATGTACGAATATACGTACACACATATATATACATATATATATGTACGAATATACGTAAACACACACACATATATATATGTACGAATATACATACACGCACACACACGCATATATATATATATATATATATATACGAATATACGTACACACACAGACATATATATATGTACGAATATACGCACACACACACACACACACACACACACACACACACACACACACACACACATATATGTACGAATATACGCACACACAGACACACACACACATATATATATATATACATTGTGCACGAAAGAATATTAATAAAATATTCAAATATTCATTAAATAAAATTAATAAAAAAAAATACGTCCCAAATAAAAGGGGCGATGTAAATAAACAAAGAGCAGGTAACTCCCTCAACGCCCAGGCAACCCTACCAATTAAACGGCACAGAATCGCTAATAAAAAGAAAAACAAATAAACGATAGATCTATCAATACATGCATATATATACTTTCATAGATAAACACACATACGTACATAAATAATATTTTATGTATGTTTTTAGTATTTACTTTAACCGTGCTAAAAACTTAAGTGGAGCAAATTAAGTTACACAAATTTTCGGACGCTTGACGAATCCCCATGAAGATTAAACGCGGAAACGTGTAGCTGAATTGCCATATATTAAAAAAAAACTTACATATGCATATATATATATATATATATATATATATATATATATATATATATATATATATATATATATATATACATATATATATATACATATATATATATATATACATATATATATATACATATATATACATATACATATATATATATTTATTTTTTTTTACATATAAAATATTTTTTACGTGCATAAAAAATCTTACATATGCTTAAAATACAAATATGAAGTTTTTCATTCTTGTTTTTGGTTTCTGCCATATATATATATATATATATATATATACATATATATATATATATATATATATATATATATATATATATATATATATGCTCGATTACCGAAATGTTAATCATGTGCTTAATATTTGAGTCAGTTCACATGGGTTAACTTTTTATTGATATATGTACATTACGATTGGTTTATTAATTTTAAATATTTTAAACGTTCGGCGGAATGATCTCTTCAAATCTCTCTCTCTCTCTCTCTCTCTCTCTCTATATATATATATATATATATATATATATATATATATATATATATATATATATATATATATATACTACTTTATAAAATATATATGGCGATTAAGCTTATGCTTAATCGCCATATATTATTTTATAAAGGACTAACTAGCTCTACCTACGTATTGAGCACTTTTGAAGTAAATACTTAAAGTTTACGCATAAATCTATACTTTCGTATATTAATTTTATGTGAGTAAATGAAGTAGTTTATATATATATATATATATATATATATATATATATATATATATATATATATAATGTAAGAAATTGCTTTTAAACCCTGTTAATTTGAGTTTACAACAAATCTATTATTCGACAATGAGTAGAAGTTACGAGAAAACTTAATACAACTTGAGACTACAAGTTACACAGAAAACTTATAAAAATTTCATTATTCCATGGAGTATCATAGAACAGCTCCTGTTCCGAGAGGAAAATGGTTAGTAAAATGATATTTATAGACGCCCTATAAATTTTGTTGGTTAACACATTAATTCAAAACTACAAATTATGAAAGAAGTTATATTTGTAGTCAAGCGGATGATAATGTAGGTTTAAAGGAAATTCCAAATGAAGTACACGCTCGTTCAACTTATATTTCCGCATTATCATCAACTTTAATACAAATATAATTTCTTTCATAATTTGTAGTTTTCAATTCAACGATTCTCATTTCAGATCTTGATATTTATTTA
>NC_136489.1:112429190-112459190 GCF_053919585.1 Euprymna scolopes | reverse complement strand
TTTACGTCATAATATATGACATTACAGAAAGAAAAAAATCAATGGTGACCTTAGATTCATTGAAAAAAGTAATCCTTATTGGAAGTTATTTGAATAGTCTTACTGTTAATATATCGATTTCTATAATAGATAAACATCGATTTTTTTCATTATATATATCGTTTAGGCGATTGGTTTTTCGATCCTGGCTTGAAGTAGTTGCTTGTCTAGCCGCACTGATGAGGTGTAAAACAGCGAAACAGTACTGTATGTGGATGACTATATATATATATATATATATATATATATATATATATATATATATATATATATAATGTGTGTGTATGCGACTGCAGAGTCAAAGATGACTTTATGACCGAGTTTGAATCTGCCGAAAGTAATTAATCATCATTTCCTACACTGATGATTGCGTAATCAATCCTTAAACACTAGAGTTTGTATGTGAAGCTAATTAATATTTATTATAAAAACTATTATTATAACCCTTTTATCACTAGGAATTTGTTACTGCAAGAGAGTTATAATAAGCTGTCCAACTTAGCGTAATGCAATGTGCCGGCCTCTGCTGTTGAACTCTGTCTGATTATCTTCCTATTTTTGCCCGCTTGAATCGCCATCTTCTAGTATATGAAAGGGAAAATGCGTGTTAGCTTGTATGTATGTGTGTGTCTGTGTGTGTTTTTATTTCTGTCGAAAACTTTTGATAGACACATCCGACTGTGACAAAATTGGTATCGTTAGAAAGATCGGTTTCTCGGCGGATAAATATCTAAGAGTTGGTCAAAAAGAGTAATTCTGTGCTGATCAACTAGGCCGTTTTTTGCAAGGAGGGGTCATTTTAAGCGTCGATATTTTTGCAAAGTCATACGCCTAGTGATCTAAACGTACATTTAAAAGACGTTATGTTGAAACCCCGTGACATCATAAGTCGCCATATCCGAGGTGGCTAACGCGTTAGCTTTTTTTAAAAATCTCCTTTTCCTTTTTTGTTACAGGTTCGAGCCTGGCTACTATGGCTAATTTTTTTTTTTGCACTCGCACGAGTATTCGCTGTTTTTTTTATTGAAATAAAATTGTTTTTATTTTTTCCTTGGGGTTGATTACTTAATAACCTCTTTCCACCCTGGCAACGCCGTGTATCACCACTAGTCATATATAGAATTCTTATAATTCTTGCTGGTCTGACGGTTAAATACCGTAGAGGAAATAGTGGCTTTATGACTATCTTCGAATCAATGGACCGGGAATGATTATTACTCCCTACACTGATAATTGCGAAAGCATAAAACAGTAATATTTGTAGGTAAAAATGATATATATGTAAATATAAAAACCACTTTGTCTGTGTGTGTGTGTGTGTGTGTGTATCCGTCTCAGTTCATGGACTTTAAAAACGGCTGTGTCGATTATTTTTGAAATTTCAGATAAATGTACTTACTGTGTCCGGGAGAGTTTTAGTTAGATTTTTTTTTTCGAAAATCGATATTCGAAAAAAAAAAAAAAAAAAAAATCGACGAAAGAAGGAACACTCCGACCAAATACAGCCTGGCACCGCAACTGCATTTGAGAAGTTTCATCACCGCACAAGCAGAACAGCCCGGTGTATAAAATCAACAGTAGGTTCTTTGATAAGACAGAGGCGCGTCCGAAATGAATGTTTCTGTTTGAAGCACAATTGAATCATGATACTTAACTTCTGCATTTGAAACTTTAATTCAAGCTATTATATAAAATAGTTTTATACAATCAACAGCAACTTCTCTACAGTGCAATATAGACTACAATGTATTGTGAGCTAAGTCACTGCGAGAAGTCATATGAAGCTTTCTTTCGTAGCACCGTGGTGAGTCCCCGACTAGAACAGCCAATCAATCGATTTGATTGAAAAATGAGCGATTTCACCGATTTCAATGACAATAAAAGGCTTGGAAATGTGAAACATTCGTTGATTCTCATTTAATCCCGGGCAACGTCAGATCTTCTTGCGAAAGCGCGTGAGCGCGCGCGCACACACACACACACACACACACACACACACACACACACACACACACACACAGGTGTATTTTTTCTTTTAAAGAAACGAATATTTCCACTAAAACGGTGATCATAGCCATACGACCCCTATTTTCCCCCAAAGCGGTGAGATTTCTTGTTTTGTCTGTACAACGATAACCCCTACGATAATAGATGCAAAATACACGTGGGATTAAATTTCTTACCCCGGGTAGCCGAGTTAATGAATACTGGCCTTGACAGCGAGAACCCAATGCCCCGACTTTAGTATACGAACCTTTTTCTCACGGATAACTATCGTTACCCATGAAGGTTTGCCTTTCTTACAGCATGCCAATCCTTTTGTTGGTTATTTAATGACAAAATGTAATACCCGATGTAAATAAATCTTTGAATACGGTTCATTGAACACAAGTTGACATTTAACCTATGCCAGAGCGTAATTAAGGAATCAAATAAACTGCTGAAATGTCTTAAATTAGATTTATGACAGAGAACTGATGAAGACATGCTTAACTTCTTTTGTTACTCATGAGTAGAGCTGTGACAACAGCATATTCTTTTCATTGCTTTTGAACTTTGAGTATATATCTGTTAATATCTTATATGTTTTTATATAGACGGATGTCTTCCTCGGTTGATTTAGTGTGTTTAACGGCGTCGGATATATACCCGAGAGTCAAAAGAATGGAAAGAATATTCTGTTGTTACAGCCCTAGCCAGGAGTCACAACTTATGAAAATTAAACACCTAACAATATCCGACATCTTTGCAAAGCCACCATTTCCCCATCCATAGAATACTGTTGCCATACCTGGGTTGGTGCAATTACCATTAGTTAATCAGTCTTTGAGTCCTAAAAGAGTCTCAAATTTAAGAGATTCTGCACTATCGGTCAAACTCCAACATTTGTACAATTGTCAGAATATTGTATTCCTATGACCGTTTTACAAATAATTTAATGGAATTTGCTCTGATGAACTCGTCACAGTTGTGTCCCCTTTGACGTAAATTCTCCCGACTAACCCGACAGTAAACAAGTAACAAAATCCCAGCCAAATCACCGTACAGATCCAAGAGGTTGGGAAGTCTTCTACTCTACTAGTTTCTTCTCGTGCACTGCTAGACTTTGGAGTACCCTTCCGGTATCCTGCTTCTCTGGTTGTATTGGCATATGGAAGTTCAAATATAGTGTGAACTGACACCGCGGCTCAAGTCCCTACATAGTATTCGTATGGACATGGTCCCACATAATAAGAAGACAAAGAACAAAAAAGAACTTACGTTCGTTTTTTTTTTTTTTTTTTGTAACAACATTTTGGGTTGATAGGAGTCCAGCGTGAACGACTTCAAAAGCTGGGAAACCCTTATAAAGGATATTCTGTACATGAATTAAACGCCTGGTGTTAGGCACATGAGAAAAGAAAGGGAAGTTTTTTTCCTTTGTTGTATTAGGACTTCTCAATATGAATACCTTAAAAAAGGAGCCAGGGATTAGAGCTCAGTCGGACAAAACGATTCGTTGTATATGCTTAATTGTACACAAGTTGCTGTTAATAGTTTTTTTTGGGGGGGAGTATTAGTGTGTTATTGAGCAGAATTGACTGAATAAGATTTTAACTCGGCATAGTCGATCTCATAATTTGTGATGCTATCCATTAGGCCATACACAAACCCTCGCGTAGATACACGATATATATATATATATATATATATATATATATATATATATATATATATATAAGTTGTGATACAAGGTCAGAAAATGGGATTTGAAAAGCCAGCGCCCTAGAAGCAAAATATGTCTGGGCAACCTCGTCGCCATACCTCAGTAGAGGCACCTCAGGCAATTAGCAATAAACTAACTCCGTCTCAAACAGTAAGAAGCAAAGCCTGAGAAGTTGCACCTCGTAGAAGTGCACAAGACGATACGAACCATACCCCAGTCAACAGAAAACGAAAAAAATACTCTGACCCGTGCAGGTCTGTCGATATTCCTCAGTAGGAGCGCCCCAGGCAATTGCTAATAAACTAGTATCTTCTCAAAGGGCGAAAAGGTACACGCAGGGACATACGGATCATATCATAGTCAATAATGAACACATCATTCAAGCAATCGACCAGACTCTTGTGGCGTTGTGGCCTCAGGAGAACCCAGCTGACCCAGACGCGTTTTATTTTTAATCAGCTTGTTTGCGTTGCTGGCTTTACTTTCCCAGATCCCTATTTAGAATCACGTACAAAAAATGATCGGTGAAACGAAGGAAGAGACCAGACAACAGTTGTGGACCAGACGACTAGGGAATCATCCCCTCCATCTTCTATCAACATGGGAATCTCCCTTTCTGAGACCCTCTTTCTCCGACTCCAGTTGAAAACTCTCAACTACCTGAGAATAAGAATCAGGCGGTCGAAAGTTGCTATGGCCAGACAGGGCTATCACCATTTGCTAATGTGGCGAGGAGGACCATACGATGCAACACTGCATTATCTGCCATCTATTGCACAACCGGCGCAGCTGGAATGCTCTTGATGTTGTAGAATACAGCAATCATACAAAAGACTGAATAAAAAAAGTGGGGAACTGCTATATGAGCACACGCTTCAGAGACACACAAAGAAAAAGATTTTGAATGAGGAGAAGCAAAAAATTGGCAGCCATTTTGAAGATACAAAAAATATATTTATTTGCGGACTGTTATCCTTATCTGTATAGTTGTTGTTTCACGACGTTTCGGCCAATTATTGCTTCGGGATCATGGCACGGTGGATAGAGGCGTGTAATCTATGGTTCCGGGGGAACATTGTCTATAGATAACGATTTCAATCCTACCCAAAGCAGGCAAAAGGATTAGTTGGCCAAAACGTGGTGGAACAACAACTATGGAAGGCAGTAATTACTGAGGATACAGTTAAGAGACTCAGCATTTCTATCCCGTCGCGTTTAACCGTCGCGAACGAAGACCAAAGGAATAGTTGGCCAAAACGTGGTGGAACAACAACAACCATGAAGATGAGGATAATAGTTCGCAAATAAATAAATTAAATATATAAATATACAAATTACTCATCTCAAAGAATTCCAATAAAAAATAATATATAACACACAAAAAATAAAATAAATAAATAAATAAATAAATAGATACTCGTTCGTTACCCGTCAGGTGAATAAGAATTGGGTTACGTTAAATTTATATAGTAAAGTTGTAACGTTACCCAGGTTTACTCACATAAACCCAACACGTTGTATGTAGAGTACATCGCAAGGAACATAGGACAAGTAATAACTCGACTCCTTTTCTTTTTTGTAACAACGACATTTATCTCCGGGTACTTTCCCGAATAAACTGTGATCGTGCTCATTCTCTCTGATCTCTGTCTTCTCAAACGTCGTTTTGAACGTCGTTTTGAACGTGCTCGCAAACGTCATCCACGTCTCTAACGTGATCCTCTTTTCTAATGTGCTCTCTCTTCCTTTTCATAGTCTTTTTCCTTCTCCATTAGCGTGAGGACATTTATTTCCGGGTACTTTCCGAACAAAACGTGATCGGCCTCTTCTCTCTTCTCTTACCTCTGTCCTCTCGAACTTCGTTTCGAACGTGCTCTCGGACGTGCTGAACGTGATCATCACTCTATGCACACGCTCTTTTAACAGTCTTTATCTTTGCACACGGCTCGGCATTTGCATACGCGCGTCCACGATCTGTTACAAAGTGAAACATCATACTAAATTATAAGTATGTTTTTCGAGATATTTTCACTAACGTGACCTGTTATATTTGTTCGTTGACAGTGTGGGAAAAAAACGAAGAACCATTTTTAAACCGAAATACATTACAACTGCCTGGATCGGCCCATTCTCCTTTTATGCCATTCATCTCTCTCTCTCTCTCTCTCCCACGTAGAGAAGACGTGACACAACGGTCGGAAGGTGAGATTGAAGAGCCAGCGCCCCGGAAGAGGATCACTCTGATCTACAGAAAAAAATAAATGCCAAGATAACTCCGTCGGAATTCCCTGGTATAGGCGCCTCAAGCAATTAGCAATAAACCAACCATTTCTCAAAGATAGATGGTAAAGCCTGGGAGATTAAACCTACTAGAGATGCACAGGACCAGCACTACTCTGCAAGCCAACATCTGTCCTGATACTACCCTCTTCCGTCGAAATAGGCAGTCAACAGGGGCTACTTTGCACATTTTAAAGCTACAATTATAATCTTGCGTCAACTTGTATTTACCCTTTTTTAAAAATTAATTAACCTTGATTTGTTTAACCGTGTGCTGTAATATATGTATGATACAACTGTAATCTGTTTTATATTTCTCGCCGTTGATAAGTCAATACAAGAATTTATTGGAAATGCGAGTTTTTAAGTATGTTTAGAGATTATATTTCGCCGAAGGAGAACATATTCCAAAAAACGTGAACCAAAGTTAACTCCAAGAATAGTTGTTTAATCGAGCGATCTGGCTGATTCCCGTCTATCTAGGTCTGATGTGAGAAAACGCAACTCGTACAGAACGGGGAATTTGCAGTGAAGCAGAACAGAAATTTTCTATCATTTGATCCTTCTGTTACGTTGTCTGGGAACCTACACGTTGTGGCCTCAGTCGCAAAGGAGAAAAAGCATAGAAAAGAACTCGCCCTTTTCTTTGTAGCAGCAACATCTATTTCCTAATTGGTACAGTCGTGACGTCGTCCACGGAATCGTCCTCTCGAACGTGCTCTCGGACGTCATCCGCGTCTCTCACGTGATTTCGAACATGCTCCACGTCTCTAACGTGATCTTTTTAAAGTCTTTTCTTATTTATCCCTACCGGTGACGTCATTTCGCATGCATTTGCATACGCGCGTCCATGTCATGTTTTTGTTGGAAAATGAAAATTTGGATTTGGATGAATATGACGAATACGGTCTATGGCATCGTAAAACGTAACTTAACGAGGGGTCGACTGCCACGGATTATGTGTAACTGTACATAATCATATTTCTTTGTTGTTATTCCGAAAGAGGTTTATGTGTCTTGTTACCAGGCGGATTTATAACGATGTGGGGCTACTATATTAATTTTTTTTACATAAAAAATGCATAAAAATGATGAAATAAAATTTTTCTTCACGTTTTTGGAAAAGTTTTTTCCGATATTTAAAAGAAATATAATTGTACGGAAGCTTGATTATGCACGTACCTCTGAGGTAAAAATAAAAAAAAACTTCTATGTCAAAATTTAGAAAACCGTTCTTAACATGGTAAGTGGGGGAACGCTGCGTTTTTAATTAATCGTTTTGCAGTCTTCACTTTGATATCTTTCGGGTGATTACGGAAAATGCCGACGCGAAGTTTCCGGAAATTGGGTTGTAAACTGGACAAATGCTGAAAACGAAAATTGGATTGGGAGGGATTTGACGAATATGATCTACGGATTAAAAAAAATGTAGTTTAATCAAAATGGTGATTATGTGCAGTTGTGTCTAGTTATTTTTTCGGTTCCGATAGAGATTTGTGCGTTTGTTAGAAGACGGGTTATAATTATGTTGTATAACGGGAAAATTATGATCCTACTCAATGTAAAAAACTAACACACACACAAACACACACACACACACAACAAACAAACACACACACACACAAAACAAACAAACAAACAAGCAACACAAACAAACAAACAAACAAATGAACCAAACAAACAAAAACACACACACAAATGATGGGACGATTCCAATATTTTCCCAATGCCGCACAATTACCGATTCTGAACTAAATTACTGATTCCGATACAATGACTGATTCCGATTCTGATTTTTTTTTTTTATATAAAACTCAAAATATTTAACTATAAAGTTTTAAAAACTTTTGCTCGACCCCAAACAAGGCAGTATTCCTATAGAACCAAAGAGGGCTACTGTAATAACAGCCTATCTGTAGGAGTGGAGGCTTGCTGGGTTGGGAGTTGGGCAGCAAGATTTTTGTTCGCATACCTTTAAATTTCTAGAATCAGGAAGCAGAGAGCATGAATGGAATTTCAAAGGCAATCGGTACTCGGAGATAAGCAATTTGAGTGGGAAACCTTCCGACATCAATGGACCTCTACGATGAAGAGGTGTGATTTTTGCTGCTATTCGGGGGGGGGGCATACACTTTGACGAAAGAGACACAGTAGGAACCCATGCTCCTTTAATACTTGCCGGGTTACAAGACCGAAGAATTCTTAAATAGACATCCGAAATATATGTTTGTAAAACGCGAAGAGAGAAAGAAAGAAGGAATTACGAAAAACAAGCAGTTCGTTCCCTTTTGTTTCTTTGCGACGAGTTTTTAAAATGGTTACTCACTGATATTTATAAGGAATATTAAAACTATTATTAAAAACGGTTAAACGTGGTGATATTCTTCGCGGAATTTCGAAACTAAAGTAAAAGAAATTAAAGGAAGATAAAGAACCGTGTATAGAGTTTTACTATCTGCTATATGTCAATATACGATAGCGTGTGTGTTATTTTCTGTGTCACGCTTACATCCGGGTCGTTTAATTGTTGTGTACTTCCATTTCTTGTTATAAATAAGTTGACCAAGAATTTTTCATAAGTTTTGATTTCGATTTCGATTATAGTTGAAGGCATTTAAGTCATCTTTCTTTTTTTTTATTTTATAAATAAGCTTATCAAGAATTCTTCATAAGTTTTAGTTTCGGTTTCGATTATGACTGAAGGAACTCAAGTTATATATATATATATATATATATATATATATATATATATACTAGCATAGGTTCCCGGCGTTGCCCGGGTGTTTGGAGGTGTATGCCGAGTAAACACACACACACACACACACACACACACACACACACACACACACACACACACACACACACACACACACACACACACACACACACAATAAAACGGTCAATTTGTTTAACTTTGACCCCTATTATGACCCCTTAAAATGTATTGTTTTGGGCTCAACTCGAGTTATTAAGTTAGATCCATGTCCAATGAACCTATATCTAAAACTTTAAGTGTTTATACCCAAAATTGTCGGAGGAGTTTGGTAGAGTTCTCAAAGGTCAAATCGTTGAACTTTGACCCCTTAACGGCCAAATTTCTGGCCGAAAACAGATCACTTAGATTTTTCCAAATCTCAGTACCCTGTATATCAAATTTCGAGTCTATAGACTAAAAATTGACAGAGTTATTGCGTAGGGAAATGTACACAGACACACACACACAGACAAACAGACACGTTCAATTTATATATATATATATGCATATATTTTTTCATAAGTTTTGGTTTCAGTTTCGATTCAAACAGATGCACCCAAGTCATATGATATATATATATATATATATATATATATATATATCATTTTTGAAATCGCAACTTTATAATGCATAAAAATCGATAGAACATTAACTCTATAATAATATATACGAAATCTGTAAGAATTAAAATATCATATTTGAGCGTACTTTACGACAGGGCTACGCCGGGTGTCCCAGCTAGCTTAGATAAATACTTTTGCAGTTTTAATAAAAGTGTTACAATAATATCAGAGCATCTCTATTTACTCTAAACATCTACAGAATGCCAACATCGATATATTACACACGGATGAGTCTCCTGTGGAATTTCCACAGGTCCCCGCTAGTAAATCTATTATAGCTATAAAAGTGAGTGTGTGTGTGTGTGTGTGTGTGCGAGAGAGAGAGAGATAGATAGAGATAGAGAGAGAGAGAGAGAGAGAGAGAGAGAGAGGACAATTCTCAACCTATGTACTTCCTATTTACAATGCCTCCCCACGGGACAGAGCTAGACACGACACCAGGGTCGTTTTTTTAATGTGGAGAAAAGGAACAAAAATAAAAATTGTCTCAGTCATGAAGAATTTCCCCTCCAGCGCGAGAGAGAACAAGAAATTTAAGTGCAGCATCTAAAGAACAGATACTACACTTTGAGGTATCAAATCTTTTATTCAGGTTTAAAAAAATATAGAATATAAATTAAACATGAACAATCGAAGGCCAAGAAACGAATTTTTAATATACAGATTTGAAATTTAGTATACACGCATCCAGACATGTGGCAAACGTTTTAATCGGTTTTCATCCGGAAAAAAGGGCTGCTTAAGGGGTTCAAATTGAAAAATTGATACGTTGGGGGGGGGAGGGTCATCGGATATTTATCTGGCTGACAATTGTTTCACGAATGCGCATGCCCGACTCGTTCGCATGACATATTCCTTATGTAAAGAATAAGTAGGTTTGAAAACGTTTTTTAAAGATCGTGTCACGCTGCCCTAATGGTTATCGTACTTGGCTAGCTGTGTTTACGTTTTGGTTTCGTGATCTGTTTAGGAAAACAGAGTACTCACATGCACATGTCTCAGTTTTTGTATGAATTAAAATATAATTCTATGAGTATTTTATGACCGGGCAACGCCGGGCAACCTGCAAGTTTTTTTTTTTTTACATAGGCATCACCACTTATCAAAGCCAAGAGGCCACTCGAGGATAAGGGTCAAAGAGTGTACAGTAGAAATTGGACAATATAGTAATCGTTAGCAATGGAAATTCGGTAAATTTGTTAACAAGTGGAACGGCACAGCAAGAACTTGTTTACGTTAGACTTGAAGACAACCATATTGTAGTCAGCTGGAAAGCAGGAAAACGGAAGACAATTCCACAGGCGTGCAGTTCTAAGAAAGAACTATATAAATAATAAAACAGTAGATGTATGTGTTTGTGTCTGTTTGTGTATAAATATTTAATCGATAATCTTTTACACTATTTGTCACATAATAGCAGGAAATAGTAATCATACACTAAAGATGGTTTATAACGAGTAAAATCTTTGTTTGGATGGATGAATAACGCGTACGGACATATATCGACAAGTTAAAAGGAAAACTGTTCATTTTAACTTGTCGAAATATTTTTACTTCTTTCTGCGCATGCCGAAATGAAGTTCATTTCTTCAAGTCGTTTAATATTAAACCCTTCTATCCGAGCACTCGATAGCTAAATTGGTAGGAGACGCGGCTGGGGTGCTAAATGTTTTGGCTTCGATTCAAGCTGATTGTAATGAAGTCATTTATTTTAAAAACTTATGAAATTACTATTATATATTAAATTGAGTATTATTATATAGTAAGTTAAAGTACAATATAATCAATATAATGTTCAATAGAGAATTGGCTCTGTAATAATAAATACGAAATCTGAATGAAGTAAAATGTATTTATGCGTATTTTACGATCTGGCAAAGCCGCACCTTACTCAGCTAGTAGACAGTACATTGCGTGTGTGCATGTGTGCGTGTGTTCGTTAAGAATTCTATAACGCTTCGAATTTATATATATATATATATATATATATATATATATATATATATATATATATATAGTCATTCACATACAGTACTGTTTCGCTGTTTTACACCTCATCAGTGCGGCTAGACACAACAATATATATATATATATATATATATATATATATATATATCGCGTCTTATTTCGAATAGATTCAAAATTGTTAGCAGGCACACTCACACAAACTGATATATATATATATATATATATATATATATATATATATATATATATACAAACATTAAGGGGTACATTAAGGGGGTACCATACCAAATTGGTCAAAGGGAAAATTATTCCCAACTCGTATTTAGGTAAAAATGCAATATCGTATAAATAATTGAATTCATTCAAAAAGTATCGCTAGCGAAAGCAAATAAAAACATCTATACACACACACACACACACACACACACACACACACACACACACACACACACACACACACACACATATGTACACGCTCACATATATATACACACTCATATATAGACACACACACACACATATAAAAAAACATCATTAGAACATTTGAAAAAAAAAAAATTAAATATATAATCAAGCAGAATTTCGTTACATCACCGAAATTAAGCAATTGTTAGCATTGCCAGTGCCAGATGGGTGACCCTTTGTAAATACTAGGCGTTGTGTGCATTGCGCAGGGACGTAGACATTTCCACGTTCGAACCACTGGGAGAGATGCACTCGCAGTTTTCATTAAGACATGCATCTAGGAGAAGGAGAACAGTGAAAACACCGGTTAAAAAACAAAAAACAAAACTGAATTCTACTGTCGGCTTTCTGTTGTGGCAATCATTTGCATCCGCTAAATTTACTCGTGTCAGTGATTTCTAAAAGTGTGTATGGTTCTAGAATTTGTATTCGCCATTACTGAAAAATCATTTGTGTGGATTTCTGAAAACTTAGTTTTCTGAACCTCATACATCGAGATTCGACGAGAGAATCCACTTTTATATTATGTATAAATGATATGTCAACTCTATCTATCTATCTATCTATCTATCTATCTATCTATCTATCTATCTATCTATCTATCTAGATAAAATAAAATAAAATTAAAAATATAAAACTTAAAAAAATACCCAAAATTCCAAAGATGGTGCATATAACTTTAATATTAATTATAAACAAATAAACATTTGTTTATTTTACATAATATTGCATTGTAATTCGGCTTATAAACGTATTTCATTTCATATATATATATATATATATATATATATATATATATATATATATATGTATGTGTGTGTGTGTGTGTGTGTGTGTACGTGCGCGCCATTCTGTGTCTGTGTGCGGAATTATCTTTACTAAAGTACTCCGTCTATTTTTGGTCTACACACATAAAACTTGATATATAGGGGATTTGGACCTGTGGAACAAATTCGATTTGGTTTTTAGCCGGTAAAAATAGCTGCTAAGAGTTCAAAATTTGCAGGCGTAGGTCGACTAAACATGTCACCTCCACGCATGCGAAAATGTACAATTATATACCTTTAACAACGATATTTTTAAAGCTTTTGTATGCGTGTGAACGTAGCTCAGATGGTAACGAATGATGCTGGAGAGTTATATGTTTTGATTTCGATTCTAGCTGATGGCACCCAAGTCATGTATTAAAAGAAATTGAAATCACTATTATATATAGGTAAAATATAATAATCAATAGTGAAGCGACTCTATAATAATAAATACGAAATCTGCATACATTAAACTATCATAAATAGAATATCATGTTTAAGCATATTTTACGGCCGACTTGGTAGTTTTGAATAACATGCAAATAATGTCTTTTCAAAATCTCTTTTTATAAACTTATTATTAATTATCGCTGAAGTCGTTCTAGAAAACTGATATATCGATATGATATCGATATGATAAACCTAGAAGCGTGCATGGTCCCCTGTGAGTGCACAGTAAACGAGGCATAAAAAAATGACTAGCTTCAGCATTGCCCAAAAGTCCCCAGAGGACGTCAAATCCTGATGAAAATGAACAAACAGTGCAGTTTTAGGCTTAACAGATGTAAATTTGAGTTCTGTACCCGCAAAAAAAGAAATGACTAAGTCCATCATTTGCCCCCCCTCCCCCTACCATTTAGCCCCAAAGTCCTCAAGGCCTTAACATATTTAAATTTGAGTTCAGCACCATGCAAAACTGCTAACTAGACACACAGAAAATTTTGGACAAATATGGTAAAATAATTCCGAAAATGGAGTGTTTTTTTTTAGCCTTAAAAGAGCCCCTGGTGCACACCCAAGAGTTATCGCGAAGTATAGACTAACAAAATTATATATAAACCAGTTAGTTAAAACTTTTCAGAAAGTTTTATAAAAATTCAAGGCATCAATTTTTTTTAATAAGCACATTTTAACTCGAAAGACTCCCCTGGGGGGGGCAACTGGAGTTGTCCCGGAAAATCCATTCTGTTACTTTTTTTACTCATATCATGTTTAATGTTTGTGCGAAATTTCAAAAAATTCCCAAACGAATTCCAATGAGAAAAGTGCGGACAGACGAACGGACGAACGGACGAACGGACAAGGGTTAATCTGCCTCCTTTTGTTGGAGGGATCAAAAAACATCTTTAAAATATCGTAAAATTTTTAATGTTTAAAAAAAAAAAAGCTGACCACAATGTATTTTTTTTTACATGAGCTCATAGCATACGTAATAACTGCCATCACCATAACGTGCCTATTTTACAAGTACTTTAATGGAATGGGCTCTGATGAACTCGTAGCACTCTCGACACCTCGGCGTACATCCTCCCAACTAACCTTGCAAGAAGCAAAATACCAGCCTCCCGAAAAATAGTTTCTTTCCTCGGACTGCTAGACTTTGGAATTCCCTCCCTGCTCCCTGCTTTCCTGATTGTACTAACATGTAGGCTTTTAATGTAATCTGAACAGATTTCTTGCTTCTCAATTCCCCATAGTCGTCTATTAAACACAGTAGTCAGTTACGTTCTAAGTGGCTATATGACTTTTTTGAGTAAAAAAAAAAAGAAAAAAAGAAATAACATTTGTTCATATTAACTTTAAATTATTATATTTCCAATAAGCTAAAGTATCAATTGTTCCCCTCTCTTCTGCACTTCTTTTTGCGTCGCTATAAACAGGCGCCACACCAAATAAGTGAGGGTCAAGGAGGATGAAAAGATCGAAGAGAGAGAGAGAGAGAGAGAGAGAGAGAGAGAGAGAGAGAGAGAGCGCACTTGCCAGACCTCCGCTGGATGAGTGCAAAGAAGACTGGTATCTTGAAGAGGCTTATTACCATCCAAATTCCAGTGAAGACCAATGGTCCCTATCAATGATAAATCAATCGTAAGCGGCTGTTGTGATAACGTAAATTAATCTGCAAAAGTTATCGGAAGAGGTGGAGAGTACTGGAAATCTGGGGAAAATTGTTGTAACTCATACTCCGTACAAATCCCACAATTTTTCCTCAAAGAGCAATGTTTGATGATGGCCTATATGACTACTCTTAGTGAGTAGTAGTAGTAGTAGTAGTAATAATAATAATGATAGCAGCAGCAGCAACAGCATGCTTGTTTGCGCGTTTAAAAATGTTTAACCCAGAAGATTGAAAATGTTTTCAACCAATCCAACAGCACTATATTCAATATTGTAGGCAGTAAATTTTAATTCGGGAAAACAATGACATGTGTGAAATAGCGAGAGGCGCGTTGAACTTTGTTTTTGTAAACACGCAATAAAAGGTAGTTATAGAAGTTGCGCAATTATTTATCTTACACAATACACACCAGCAGACACACACATCTATCCATCCATCCATCTATCTAATATTATATAAAAGGAACATTGTGTGTCTGAGTGCTCGTTCCCTATGGACTTGAAAATTGCTGGGTCGATTTTTATGAAATTTCACACGAAGGTACTTTATGTGCCTAGCAGTGGCCATAGAAATGGTTTGTATGAGAATATCTTCGATAAGTATCGATAATCGATAATCAAAATAATCCGATGAAAAACGGAACAGGCAATTTTGACCAAAGTGAACGTCTTATACAGCCTAACATCACAGTATAAACCGAAAGGCCAAACATATGAAATCAACAGTAAGTTCTTTGATATGATAAGGGTGCGTTCGAAATTGATGTTTCTGTTTAAAGCACAATTTTACAATGATACTCGATACTTTTTAAATTAAATTTAAATTAAAGACAGTATCATCGCACAACCAGTATGTCAGGCATATAAAATCAACAGTAGATTCTTTGATATGACAAGGGCACATTCGAAATTAATGTTTCTGTTTAGAGCACAATTGAAGCATGATACTTGACTTTTGCATTTTAAACTTTAATGCGGGTCATTATATATATATGTATATATATATATATATATATATATATATATATATATATAAACATATTATAAAATAAATAGTAGGCTCTCTATAGTGCAATGTAGACTATAGTATATTGTGAACTTAGTCACTGTGAAAAAGCTTCCTCCATTGCGATGGATCTCCAACTAGAGCAGGTAATCAATTGGTTTACTTGAAAAATAGACGATTTCATAGATTTTGATGAAAATCCCGGGCAACGTCGGGTCACGCTGATAGTATGCATATATTTACACAGAAAAGCTGTCATACAACGAAGGTTTGCGTGTGGATAATGACGTGGTGTCTCCAATAAGTTTCCAGACTTTTATTGTACAGACATTTAAAATTGACATAGACTCTTAAAAATTCAGTATGTTATTGCTGTACATCTTATGAGATGACTGGCCAATTTTTACGATTTCAGGTTCAAATGAACAGCTACATCACGAATTGGAATACACTCTACTAAAACCTGATTGTCATTATTTATGATTTTCAAAAATGAAATCTGGACGTAAGAACACTTTAGAAGAATGATAAGCAATACACTTCGGTTTTAAGCTTGGAAAAAACGTCACAGAAACGTATGGGATGCTTCAGATTGCTTTTGGACCATCTTGCATAAATGAAGCATCAGTTTTTGAGTGACGTAAGAGATTAAAAGAAGGAAGGGAATCTGTGAGGGGTAATGTGAGGTGTGGGAGGAGTAAGGAAGTCAGAACACCAGAGTCGATTGGCCAAATAAAGAATTTCATGGATAAGGACCATCGTGTGTCTATAGAGATAATAAGTGCACAGTTTGATGTAAGTATGGGAACTGTATGCACAATTATTTGCGAGGAACTGGAGACATGGAAGAGTTGCCCGAAGTTTGTCCCAATGGTGCTCCATCTATGTCGCAGACTATTTGACCAAGATGGGTATCAAGACAGTTTCTCACTTTCACTATATCCCAGACCTTGCTCTCTATGACTTTTAGTTACTCTTTAAGCTCAAGGAAAACCGTAAAGGATGTCGTTATGAAACAACTTAGGAGACGAAAGAGGCGGTGACGGGGGTCATTGACACGATCACACAAGAGGACTTCCATGGGTCTTCAAGAAGTTGTTGGAACAGTACAATAAGTGAATTGCAGCCGGAGGAGATTACTTTGAAGGAAACTAGAGTTGCATGTGCGAAACTAGAGTTGCATGTGCGTACTATCAATAAAAATGCCCGCACGAAAAAGTTTGGAAACTTATTGAAGACACCTCGTAATTCTTCTTCCCTTCTTGGTTTAATCTTTCTGAATTAGTTGATTTGTTTTGTTTTTGTTTTACGTTGTGTCAACATTTTTATTTAATGCCAAATCCAGTCATTTTGGAAAAAAAAAAAGGTTTCATGCTTCAAGCATTTTACATTATACAATATCTATTCATTATTATTGTGTGTTCTGTTTTACCTCATCTCTAGTTATTTCATGCTGAATCCAATAATTTTGAAAAAAAAAATGCTTCAAGAATACCCTATATATTAAGTTTCAATTTGTAGACTAAAACTGGACATGGTAGTTTGATAGAGACTGTTCTGCATATAGACAAACAAGGTCACTTCTATATGTATACTAGCAGGCCGGTCGGCATTATACGGTTGTAAATACGCTTAATCATATTTTTTTAATTCATGCAGATTTCGTATTTATTATTATTATTAAGCCAAAGAGTGAGGGAGCCCTTCATATATATATATATATATATATATATATATATATATATATAATGGGTGACATATTAATAATTGTGAAATTATTAATCAAGTTTTCGTGGGGGAAAACAACACAATCAAATTAATATATATAATCGTTTCGGAAACGATATCCTTTTATTCAATATTTAGAAATAAAACCATGGAGAAATAAAGCAAAATATTTCTGGATACCGTCTCCTCGTCAGCATAAATGGGGCGGGAGGCTGTGATTATGATTGGAAAAGATACCAAAATTAACTAGACTATTGAAATAAATATAGTTGGCGAAACTAGAAATTAATTAGAAAAAGAAATTGTGTAGCAATAAAAATAAAAAAAAAGATTAAAATGAGGAAATTTAAGGGGCATTAATTAATTTATTTATTTATTTATGGGATTAATGTTAAATATATTTTATATCATATTTATTTTAAATGAGTATAATGTAATGATATAATGCGTATGTGATACAATTAAACTATTGTATAATAATGTTTAATTGGTTAAATGGTAAAAGAAGGAAAAAAATAATTGCATTTTTGATTTTATACTTGAGTAGGATAAATCAGCTATGAGTATGAACAAGGCCGATAGCCATCAGTCGCGTGCTCTCGTGTAATGAATGAATGCGTGAATGTAGGATTGACGTGAAATTCTTAAAGATAAACTAAAATGACCGAAAAATGGGCTGCAATGACTTAAATAAATAAAAAGTAAATGACTTAGAATGACTTTAATGAAGTTAAGGATGAATTGAATGACCTTAAGAATGACTTGAATGCTTAAAAAATAACTGGAATCCTTCAAAAACAACTTGAATGATCTGGAGAATGACTTGAATGGCTTTGAGACTGACTGGTTATAAAGTGGGTGATCATTTTACATTAAATCAATACAGAAAAGTGATCCCCACTTTATATCACAAAGTTACAAACATAAGTACACCATGTAGTAAGAACAGATACTACACTTTGAGATATTAAATCTTTTATTCATGTTAAAAATACAGTCAAAATCAACAATGAACAAAAAACTTAGGCACGTGGCCAACTCAAAAGGGGGGATTGTGAGGGTCGTTGGTCATCTTTGTCACTCCAGAACTAAACAAAATCCAAAGTTTCTTCCAGCTAGTATCTTCTTTCACCATAATACCGCATTCACCCTTTCATATTGGGGGACGTCCTACTAAACTCCCAGTTTTTAACTTTGATCTTGGCCAAAAGGCCAAGAAAGGCTTAAAAAGCTAAGAACAGCATCTATTAAATGCAGACCTTTGATTTTAACCAAAAAGACCAAGCACAAAAGTGTTACGGACAGACCGACCGACAGACCGACGGACAGACGGAGTGACTTATACAGTCGCTTGCACGCGACTAAAACTGGTTTTATAGCATTTTTTTTATACGATACAAGATGTAAACCAAAATAAAGAATTATATTTACAAAAAAGTTAATAAAATAAGTACCTTTGTGTGGTAGTGGTTCCATATTTTTTTTGTAACCCGTAAGGAGGCCTCTCGTGGCGCAAAGCTTCATTGGTAAGAATATTTTTAAAATCTAATAGAGATCATTCGTATTTGTAACCATGTTTTTTAAATCTAAATTACTGGGCAAGTAAGGGTGGTGGTGGTGGTGGTGGAGAATTGCTTTAAAATAGATTCTTATATCGCTTCTTTTAATTCTGAATTATAATGAAAAAGAGACATTTCGTAGTGGGTTGTTTAAGGATCGAATCTTGTGATTTCTAGTAAATGTTGATGTTTATTTTTATAATTAAATTATGTCAGTTTATGATTAATGTCTAGTAATATGATATGTTTCAGTTACTGATTGATTTTTTTTGTTTATATATATATATATATATATATATATATATATATATATATATATATATATACATACACATGTGTGTGTGTGTATTACAATAGAAAATGCGAGCATGAAAAGTAATATGGTTAAGCTTAAACATGGAAAAGTAAAGGACTAGTTGTTAAAACTGGAAAAGAAAAGGATAAGATATTCTAGTAAAAAATATAATAAATTTATAACTTTAAGTATTGCAGCATTAAGAATTGATTATATAATGTTGTAAATTGAATTTTTAATATATATATATATATATATATATATATATATATATATATATATATATATATGTGTGTGTGTGTGTGTGTGTGTGTGTTAGCGTATATACCGCTATTTTGCGGCACACACACACACACACACACACACATATTACAATAGAAAAATGCGTGCATGAAAAAAAAATGGAAAAATAAAGGACTAGTTGTTAAAACTGGAAAAGAAAAGGACAAGATATTCTAGTAAAAAATATAAATTTATAACTTAAAATATTGCAGCATTAAGAATTGATTATATACTGTTATAAATTGAATTAACAAAATCTTAATGCTGTAATATTTTAAGTTATAAATTTATTATATTTTTTACTAGAATAATATCTTGTCCTTTTCTTTTCCAGTTTTAACAACCAGTCCTTTATTTTTCCATGTTTAAGCTTAACCATATTACTTTTCATGCTCGCATTTTTCTATTGTAATCCACGATTTTTCCAGGCTTTCAGTAAATTCACTTGTTGTTTGTTTAATTTCAGTCTTATTTTTTTCCCCCAATGAACATAACATACACATATGTAATAACAATGTACGACACTCGTCTGCCTTCGATAAAATCCCCAAATTATCTCCCTTTCATTGTTTCATTCTTGTGTGTGTGTATGTATGTGTGTGTGTGTGTATGTATGTGTGTGTGTGTATGTGCCGCAAAATATCGGTATATATGCTAACACACACACACACGCACATATTTTTAGTTTCAATTTATAACATTACATAATCAATTCTTTTCTACACGGATGAGTCTGTGAATGACTATATTGCATCCCTATTATCAACAGACTTCATCAAAAAGGGATAAAAAGGGTATTTTACGAGAACTGGCCATTCTTTGACTTTTTCGGTAAGAGCAACATTTATTATCTGATTCAATCTATATATCTATAAGAGTGAAAATGTCTGTATGTGTGTCTGTGTGTGTACAATTTTCCTACCAAATAACTGTTAATTTTCGGTCTACAGACTCGAAATTTGAAAATCCTTTTAATCGGGCTTCGCCAAGAAATTTTACTGTTAAGAGTTTAACGATTTGACCTTTGAGAACTCTACCAAACTACTCCGCCAATTTTGGGTCTAAACACTTGAACGTTTAGATATAGGTTACTTGGACATGGATTTAACTTTATAATTCGATTTGAGCGCCAAACAATAGATGCTAAGCGGTCATAATTGTGGTCAAAGTTTAAAAAAGAATTGACCTATGCGGTCTCTACCAAGTTACTCAGCCAATTTTTCGTCTAAACATTTTAAAATTTACATAAAGTGTAATAAGACATAGGGCAAGCCTTTGAATCGGTTTTTTGGTTCAAAAGTTGGCTGCCAAGAGGTCAGAGTTCCAAAGATTTGACCTTTGCGATATCTAGCAAACTATTAAGGCAATTTTGTGTCTAAACATTTGAAATTTTACATGAAGCAAGCTTTTTAATCAGTTTTTGAGTGAAAATTTGGCTGGCAAGAAGCCAATTTTACAGAGTTGACCTTTGCAAATACTACCAAACTCCTCCGCCAATTTTGGGTCTAAACACTTGAAATTTTAGATGTAGGTTACCTGAACATGATACAAACTATTTAATCTATATATATATATATATATATATATATATATATATATATATATATATATATAAATTAATTTGAGCCCAAAACAATAAATGTTAAAGAGTCAAAATTGAGGTCTCTACCTACTTTTCTCTATGGTAAGGAAGCCTATTATATAGAAGGCATTACGATACACGTGCACACTTTTTAATATATACATATGCACATAAAGTTATGGACAGTACATAGGACCCGAGCAAGTAACGGTAAGTGGACGAGAAATCCTTTTAGACTGAGATAAAAAAACATTAATCTCTGTTCCTATCAAACGTGCCTTTCTTTGGGAAAATTGGGATTTTTCCTATATTAAAACCCGACCTTTTGTCTAACCCTCGTCGTGGAGGAGGCAAGTAAATATGGCTGGACGCATAAATCTGTATCACTTCGAAAATTCAGGTAAATTCGCTTATTAAATAAAAAAGAGAAAAACACAATTATCAGATCCTAACTACTAATATGCAATCTTATATATCATACTATATATAACAAGCTTCTTCTTAGAATTCAATAAAGCTTCCCCCAACATTCTATAATTCCTCTTAATCTTTTTCGCCCCTAATGAACCTTACGCTAGATGCCGCATCTTCCCCATGCTATCTAGCACCTTCTCTACTCTTCTGATGAAAAGCATTAGGCTTCGAAATGCCCTGGTATAAAGAGTCCTTTCTATCCCCCAAATTTTGCCTGTATTCCATTATTCAATGAATGATCCATTCTATATCTACCTATATATAGTTTTGTGTCTTCATTTCATACTTTTGTTGTCCTATTATATATATATATATATATATATATATATATATATATATATATATATATATATATATATATATATATAAGCGAGATAAGTCACAGATTAAAGATCAAGTGAAATATCCTGTTAGATATTACATTGAGGTAATACTTTCAGGGTGATCCTAGCCAACAAGGTAAAGCTCAATATTTAAAAATAGAGCAATAGATAAGTTTAATGATTGAAGTAAAATTCTGAAGATCAACTATATTATATATTCGAGTTAAGAATTTATTGAAAATCCATGGATTAAGGAAATTAACACAAACCCCTTCTATATATTCCTTGTGTCAAACAATAAATTCTTAACTCGAATATATATTTATATTTTGATTTTCAGAATTTAACTTTAACAACTAAACATATATATATATATATATATATATATATATATATATATATATATATATATATTAGGATCAGCATTTATTGAGGTTAAGAGTTATTCGAGGATAAAGATTAATGAGATGCGAATGAATGTCACCTGAAAGATGAGGATCACTATTTGTGTACTAGTTTTAATCAATGGTATAAACTGTGTCTTATTATGAGTAATCCCTGACAAGAATTTTTTTGACATTGGGTTCGAAGACGACAAATTGTAATAAACAGGAGTGCAGTCCCGCGGGAACGTGTTCCACAGGCGGCAATTCTCAATGCGAATAAGCTCTGTTTATTTTAATTCCTCTTGACACGATACACGGAGAGAGAGAGAGAGAGAGAGAGAGAGAGAGAGTGAAAGAGAGGACTGGAAAAACTTTTCGTTTTAGTAATAAGACGAATTCTTTCTGTGAATATCATTCAACGGGGATCCAAAGACATGAGCTCAGTCGAACGCCTTGCATATAATTCATTATTGGGGATGCTGTTCTCTTCGCCCCTATTCTGACCCCTTCTCTAAGTTATTACTAAGATGTAAAAGCCTGTCACACCAAACGAAGTTCGCTTCAAACTGTCAACCTTTGAACTAAAGAACCTTTGTAAGGATGAGATAAAGCCCGGCTCAATCTTAAGAGGTGCACACTCCCAGCCACTGTCGTCTCTTCCTGCTGGAGGGTTGACTTATCACTAGTCGCCTCATGGACTTTATCGGGGAATGCCGATGGGCAGAGGTGACTTTACATCTAATCCTACTGTAGTAAGAATATGGACATAATCTCGTTAACACCCCGGTTCTCGTTAGATAACCGAAGTTAAGCGACGTTGAGTCTGGTCAGTACCAGGCGGGTGATCATTTTGGGATACCTGGCGCTGTATGTGGGAAGACAGCGAGAACTTCTTGCCCCCCCCCCAAAAAAAAATAAAAAAAAGCAACAAGAAACCCCTCAAAAAAACAAAAACAAAATAAGACAAAACAAAACAAAAAAAACAAAAAAACAAACAACAAACTATAAAACATAAAGTTATCATCCTCCCTGACCGAAATATGCATGCGACTGTGGACCGTTTGTAGTTTTAATATCCCCTAGAAGCTTCCACCTAAGCAGAAAGCTGACTGAGAGCCGCCCAGTGTCAATGACGCACTAAGTATAACTACAGGTAGGTAGTGGGAAGCGGGTGAGTAGTGGTAAGCAAGCAAGTAATTTTTATGCGCAATCTATAAATGCCAAAACTGTTATGTCAGATGGAAATATTCTGGAGTGCCCCTGGACCCAGCGTTGAGAACTCATTACTGCAGTTTAGCATGGCATATTTCGTGCGGGTAAGTGACTAATTTTAACAAATTTCATGTAAGACATTTCCTTGAAGAGACTTCAAAATTATATTAACTCCACCCCCCGTCCGCCTCCTCTGGAGTAACCAGAGAGAAGTAGAAGATAATTCCTGCTAAATTTCAGGTTCCTATGTTTCATAAGAAAAAAAAAAAAATTGTAGGTAGCGACGTTGTTGTCTAAGCTCATAAGATGTAAATACTTGAGAATTATCAATGAAGAAAAATATTCGGTAAAAATCGATTTTGAATGCAAGAAAAAAACCCCAAAAACTTTAGCGTATATTGAGAAGTAAGCAGAGAGAAATAGAAGATCATTCTTGCCAAATTTCACGTTCCTAGGTTTCATAAGAAAAAAAAAAAAAAGCTTTAGCGTACATTGAGAAGGGCGGAGAACATTTGTAGTAATAAGAATAATAACATTAAACAGAACAATGTAAAACAGCACAGATGAGCACTAAAAAAATTATTAGTATATCTATTTGTCTATCTAAATGCATGTGTGTATGAATGGTTATACGTGTCTGATTAATGGGGATACAGACAGACATAACGTTTCTGAATTTTTGAGATGAGGATTGGTTATTCATATTATTTTGATTCATCGGACTATTGTTCTCATCTTGATGTGTGATTTTTGAAGAAGGTTGGAGGTTACATCGACCGAAACGTTGTGAAAATCACACTCAAGATGAGAACAGTAGTCCGATTAATACAAAATAATACGAACAGAAAAACATAGTTTTCAATTTTTATGCTAACTAGCAATTATTTACCTTCATTTTGTAAACGATTTTCTCTTAAGAAAAAAAAACACGAGGTTTTTAAACACCATGGAATAATGTTACACCTCCTTTGTATTCCTTTCATATATATGACGCCATTCACTCTTTCATCCCATCATAACGAACATTTCTGTAAAAGTCTGAGGAAGCTATAGACGGCCCCCCCCCCCCAAAAAAAAACGGCCGGGTAGCTGAAACAATAATGTAACTTAACAGAAAGATACGGTCATAAAAAATAAAACGCATATTTGCTCTACAACAATATTGAGCACTTTCTTCAGTTTTTAAAAATTACCATTTCTAATATATATATATATATATATATATATATATATATATATATATATATATATATATATATATATATATATATATATATATATATAGTAATTCCGTGTCATGAGAGAAAAAAAAACCCATTGCTTGTGCAAGAGGATTAATGGACATTATACTTATTTATGGTCATCTTCGGGTTCAGGAAAGGATTAAAGATACCAAATATGACCGGTCCATCAGCCAATACAATCATAATGTGGCTCACAATGATAATGCACCAATCATATTTTAAGTCTTTAACCCTGTAGTAAGAGTTACAAGTGTTCCTCCAAAACCGACGGTACCGATGAATGATCATAAATATGTATCGTTTCCATTACACACACACACACACACACACACACACACACACATATATATATATATATATATAAATATATATATATATGGATAGATACATATATGTGTGTGTATAGTAAACGTATTCATGTGACGCTACCTCACATTTAAATTTTTGGCTTTTTTCATATTCTTCATCATTTGTTCCTTATTTCAATTTAGTGAAATTTAAATCTAATTAATTACTTTTCTTTCAACGAAAATTCGTTGTTTTCAATTATATATATATATATATATATATATATATATATATATATATATATATATATATATATATATAACTACTTAATTTACTCACATAAAATTAATATACGAAAGTATAGATTTATGCGTAAACATTAAGTATTTACTTCAAAAGTGCTCAATACTTAGGTAGAGCTAGTTAGTAATTTAAGCCTGAGGAGTCCTAGAGTGGATGAAACGCGGAATATTCAGTGTAGCTTAATCGCCATATATATTTTATAAATTACTATATGTATATATTTTTTCAATTATATATATATATATATATATATATATATATATATATATATATATATGTATATATATATATAGGTTGTTTTAAATTATATATATATATGTAGGTTGTTTTAAATTATATATATATATATATACATATATATGTATATGAATATATATATATAGGTTGTTTTAAATTATATATATATATATATATATATATATATATATATATATATATATATATATATATATATATGTATAGTGTAGAATTCCAGGATACAGCATTAAAAATTAGTAACAAAATACAGTACAGTATATATTATACACATGTATATAATCAAATAACATTACAAATAACACCGTAAGGCGGGGCAAATACCGTATCCAGGGACCGGAAAAAGATAGTATTCCACATCAAAACTTGAAAAAACCGTACCTAGGGCCACCTTATCCCGATGTTTTACTATATATATATATATATATATATATATATATATATATATATATATATGGAGAGAGAGAGACAGAGAGAAAGAGAGAGAGAGAGAGAGAGAGAGAGAGAGAAAATTCAGGTGCACGCCGAGTCTTTTCCATTAAACAAAAAAATTTATTACAGTTTTTTCGTGTTTTTTTTTTTAGATCAGTATATTAGTTTAATAAAATCGTCCAAGTTTATAAGAAACGTAGTACATATCGTTAGACAACAGTAGCTTTGCACCATTTTTATGATTTTTGTCGGAAGATTAAAATTACGATGTTATTCTACAAAACCTCATGTCTAGAATACTTATTTCAAATTTGATCAATTTCAATTACGTGATTTTGGTTCTTATAAATTTCTTACATTTAAGTCCAAACGTAAAGTATCTTAAAAAGAAATTGAAATTTAGTGAATCTTTCTTTCCAGTGACTATGAATAAAATGATGTAAATCTGAAATATTTTAATTCTCAAATGATAATTTTTTTGCACACATCATGTCTTCCGAAGGAAACTGAAAGTAATTGATGTATAATACCTAGTGTTAGCACACACACACACACACACACACACACACACACACACACACACACACACACACACACACACACACACACATGCACGCACACATAAATACACACACACGCACACACACATATACACAAAACGAAGATATTTAGACTTTTACAAGAGAGCTTCCGCCTTATTTTTTTATCTCCTTTGCGTAAAACTAAATTGAACTAAATATAGTCCACATTATCTATCCTTCCGAGATATATAACATGAACGTTGGTTCTACATTATTGTAAAGAATTCATGTACAGAGCAGGAAGACGCAAGCTTTAAAGCAACACGCGCCAACAACATCTACGGCGCTCGTAACAACCTTCGTAAGCCAACTATTTGTATATCTACGTGCGACCTGCCAACTTTTCTATAACTACCTATACAGTTTATGTATTAATACAAAAATAACGGTCTTTTCCCAGAATTCACTCCATACTAAAAGAAAGAAAACAAAATTAAATAAAAATCTGTATGACGTAAGTACCCGCGACGAAACGAAAATGTCATATTCCAAAAATCACATAAATTGATCAAGTAGTTTTATTTTTATAAATGAAATATTTTTTTACGTCTCTGATTTTTTTTTTTTTTACGAATCTGAGGTTTTCTAATGTTCCCATGTCAACAATAATATTCTGAAATCTCGCAAGTTTTAATTATGCGGAGTTATTTCCCTTGCATTCAAGATGGCGATGCGATATCGTCACTGTTCGCTTGACCACAACATTTGTTTTTCTTATTTAAAAAATATACTACTGGATCAATTTACGTGATTTCTGGTGTACGATATTTTCTTTTCATGACATATGCATACATTGTACCGATTTTTCTTTATTTTGCTTTTAACATCAGCCAAATTCTAGTGAAACAGCAAAATAATTTCTTTGCACATGTATTGAAAACAACTAAACTTAAAAAGAAAAATGTATTTAAACGTGCAAAATCGAAGCATTTGTTTCCAATAAGGAATATACAATTTCTTTGAGTAACATATAAAGTGATCGGTGTTTTATAATCTGTAAGCAACACGTGCAACTGGATCAATTTCGTTTCGAGCAATTTTAGTTTTTGTATAGTTTTTTTATTTCAATTTTTTCCTTTAATAAACTATGGTCATAAAAAACGTTAGTATTAGATAGAGGCTACTTAGCTAATTAGGGAATGTATAAAACCTTGGAACATCACGCTAGTTAGGCAATACAGAACTCCGAAAATGTGACAGTGATGCATGTTCATTCACACAATTCCGAGGCAGCACGTCCAGGAGTGCAGAACACAATGCAAAAACAAGATCGCCGGTGCATCTCTGATACTGCGGCGGTGTTTACCGGTGTCATTATGCAGTGGGTCTAATGTGAATAATGTATATTGTCACAGGTTTCGTCTGTTCAGCCGCAGTACAGACCGCTATTCAAGCATTGCGGTGGGGCAAGAACCATGACATACTCTGTAGGTAATAGAAGCAACTGTCACATTCCGGCGAGTAGAGAGCAGATCTAATCCAAGCAGATTATATACTCCAAAGAAAACAGGGTTGCGACAGGAAATATGTTGTATATGTCTGATAGTATGACGTTGTACATTCAGAGATTACGCTGGCAACCCCGGCGAACACTAGGGAGCCGTGTTTCAAGTGGGAAGGAATCATTGCCTTGTAAAGCCTAGTCAGCAAATGCCATTTATGAGCAATTTGGTAGCTCAGAGTACGCAACATGTATAGCTCGTTATTAACCCTATTGGATACATAAGACAAGTGGTCGTCAAGCCTAAGATTGCTAAATATTACTACACACAGTTATGACATTTCGAGAGACATCTAGAAGGCAAAAGCGCAACTGTTTTTGCTGGGTCGAACAGCATACTCCAGTCCCTTGCCCACTCAGATGCAAAAACAAGCAGCGACTGCAGGTATACCGACGCTATGATCAAGGTGTGAGACAGATTTTTTTTTTGTGTAATCGGCATTAGAGCTTGTGAACACAGTCAACTCGTTGCAGTTAAAATGAGATGTTGCACTGTCCATTGATGTCAGCATTGATGAAGAATGAAAATAACAGTCAGCGCAACAAAGCTTCGCTGCGGCACCTTTGCTGAGACAGGAAGCCCATCCGATAAACAGGTAACGGCCAAAGTTCCCTGCAGACGATCAGACAGATTGTTGCAGATACAAGAAAAATGCTCGCCTCGTACGCCGAATGAGGCGAATTGCTGCTGCAGGTCAAATCTTATATTATTTAATTTACCTCTTCAAAAAAAAAAAAATAAAAAAAATAATAAAATAAAAAAAAAATGAAAAAATAAAAAATAAGACGGATATATTTTTGGGGAAACATTCGCTGACCCCCCCCCCATTACATTATACTTTTTAGGCGATTATTGTATATTATTTGAGAATTTAGGGTGAGGGATCAGTTTCGTATATAGATTTAACGTAAAACATCGTAGGGCCATTCTAACATATTAAGCCATTTTAACATTAATGCCAAATCTAAATGGCTGCCAATTAGGGTTAGGATTACAATTAGATTAGAAGTCTAAGCCCCTGTAAAACATACTTGTCTAGCTACAACAACTATCAACAATTTCCTTTACTCTCTATCTGAACCTAAAACAAAACGAAAAATCCATGAGCTAAGTTTATTTTCTAGAAATACCGTGGGCTTCTTCTCGGCTGATTATAGCATGGTAGTTTTCAATTCAAATGTAATTAAATCCATTGTTGAGCTGACCTCTTAAATAATCATAATAATAAGTGTAGTATCTGTTCTTCAGTTGCTGCACTTCATTTTCTTGTTCTCTTTCGGTGGAGGAGAAATCCTTCACGACTGAGACAATTTTTATTTTTGTACCTTTTCTCCACGTTAAAAAACGACCCTGGTGTCTAACTCTGTCCCGTGGGGAGGCATAGTAAATAGGTATTCAAGTTCTACAATTACTAATCTTCACTGTGTTGTCTCAACGTTTACCTGAAACTCATGACTCCCTTATCCTAAAGTAGTCACTCAGCCTTAATGAGCAGTGACTACCTAGCGGTAAAAAAAAAAAAAGATGGAAATTTGAAAAATTATTTATTTGCCGAAAAAATGTGGTGATTTGATGTCTAACATGACAATTTCGAATTTTTGTGAAAAAGTACCACTTTCTTACAGGACTCACGCATTCGTTAAATACAAACATGATTGAAATAAGTAGACGGGAAATAAAAATAATAGCAACTAGGAACGTATTTTAAATATCTGATACAAATTATTGCTCTGAACGAGTTACTACTTGCTATAAAATTAACTTACACAACGATAAGAGGAAACAATA
>NC_136489.1:112421690-112426690 GCF_053919585.1 Euprymna scolopes | reverse complement strand
AGTATATAACAATGAAAAATCACGGACGGATCACTCAAACGTGAAAAAAAATCCTCCCTACTCGTGTAAAGTTACATATTTTTCCGAATAATCGCTCAAAAATCGAAAATTAAACATGAATTTTCTACGAATCGAACGCCGACGAAAGTCATTTAGCAGTAAAAACGCACATGGACCTACCGATGAGAAATATAAGAATGAAAAACCCATATTGGAATCCTTCAACCAAGTTATAGAAACTTCAAATCTAAAAAAAAATAAGTAATAAAACCTGAAGCAAAAACTAAAAACTAAATAAATAAAATAAAATAAAACTAATATTGAAATAGATTAGTAAATGTGTCAACAAATTCACCGTTCTCACACAACTATTTTGTATCTAGAAATGTAAACAAAAAATAAAAAAGATGGAATGAAGGAAGGAAGGAAGGAAGGAAAAGGGACGGATAGAGAGTAGTAGTAGTGGTCTTGGCTTTACTACAGTTGTTCTTACGCTTGTTAACGGGTTAAAGTTGTTTAGTTTAAAAAAATAGCGACAGTATAGTTGTAATAAAGAATAGTTGCAAAACACCCCCACTTTTGTTAAATAATAATTTCGAAATAATAACGTTAATATTTCAGTGCGCAAGTCAAAATTTGCAAAAGAAGCCATTTGTATTTATTCGTTTATGTTGTTATGGGTTAATGTTTTTGCGCGCATGCGCAATCGGATGTCGTAAACCGGAAAGTGGGTTACATCACTCGTTACAAGGTCATTTGAGTTTTATAATTATATAGATTTAATATGTGTATATATAAATACATATTATATTATATTATATATATTCAGTGAAGTTCTCCCGGTTTGATTTTTCTTTAAGCTACTATGACCGTGTAACTTATACCGTTTGTTTGGGCATAACACTAAACATCTACTAGTCATTCAAACGTTGCTTGCGCACGTAGTCTAGGAGAATGGAAATTCCAAAATAACACCAGTTTTTTCTTGTTTATCCGGGTATGCTTTCCGTGCAAGCCTGGACTTCTCATTGACATTGGACTCAAGCAATGCCGATTCATGAGAGCTGAGAGTGTATACACTAACGGCCCGAGCAGATATCATTAAAGAGAGGGGGAGAGGAAGTGTTCAGTGTCTTTTGAGACTTACAGAGCCCACCCTTCCCAACATAGACACTATAAAATATATAGTTTGTAAACGAATAAACAGCTCCGTTCAGTCTTGACAGACTATAGATACCCACTAAAGGGTGCCTGCGCGTGAAAATTTTGAGGCAAGAGTTGCGCGATTTACAACCATACCTCTATTTGAATTCCAGTTGCAAGTATATATAAGTTCAGGAAGACGGAAAACAATGCCAGGATAAGTGGACAGCACATACAGCGCCTAGTATTTCCAAATGGTCACCCATCTGATACTGGCCAGGCTCATCATTGTTTAAAGTCTGTTATCTGGCGATAACCGGTGTGTCAATGGATTAAACGAATAATACATACTATAAATACACGGCATAAATTATATAGTTTACAAACAAAAAATACACACTATGAATACACGCTAAAATTATATAGTATATAAACGAAAATATACACAAAAAAAAAACCGCACTATAAATGCACACTATAAATTATATGGTTTATGAACGAACACACGTTTTCAACTTGCCGTACACAGACAGCTATTTCGTCATCTATGCGTCATCGATTGGTTAGCAGAGATTCGAAACGCGGTATTGATGTGATCGCTAATCACATCCACATGTGACCAGCATTAAGCACTTATAACGACTGCGCCAACAAAATTAAGAGTTTAAAGAGAAGAAATTCTAGCCTTATATAAACTCGGTCTGTTTAGATATATTTTATTCTTATCACGTTATCCGGTAATCGAAATTGCGAGTCTATCTCTGCTCTATCGTTATTTTCATGGCAGGTGCTCAACTGTATTGTTGTATCTATGATGACTTCCTCCCCCCCGCCCATCATCTGCTGTAGAACCATTTCAGCCGACACTCGTCTACTTACAACAATTGCTAATAAATTCCCGTATTACTTATTTCGCCTAGAAATAAACGTAAATTCCGCGAGCAAAGTTTCTTTATAGAACTGCCGTCTGTGGAACACAATACCTCAGGGCTGCTTCGCAGCTGACTATGACATGGTCGTTGTTACGTCTAACGTGGAGAAGTATCTGCTGAACCGTCCTCTTAAATAAACAAACACTCGTGAAGTTTAACCATTACTAATCGTCACGGTGTTGTCTCACCGGACAGCTGACACTAATTATCCTTATCCTCGAGTGGTATTCCGGTATTGGTAAGCGGCGACTTCAGTAATAATATATATATATATATATATATATATATATATATATATATATATATATATATATATATATATCCCCTCTGACCTGAGTTGGAAGACTTACATCAAATCCGTTGCCAAGGTCGCCGGTAAAATGGTTGCGTCATTTTACCGCTCCAGAAGGTATCTAACTTCCGACGCAATCCTCTACCTGTATAAAAGCCAGATACGTCCTACAAAATGGAGTACTATTGTAACATCTGCGCAGTAGCTGCTCTGAGCATCTTATCTTGCCTTGACGAAGTTCAAAACCGACTTCGAAATCTAGCGATGCCCTTTTCTCTTCTCGCAACCTCTTTCCCACGGAAGAGACGTTGCGAGCCTGTCTTGGCTCTATCCTTATTTTCATGGCAAGTGCTCGTCTGAGCTTCAATCTATTGATGCCCCTTGCTAAACATAAAAAAATGCTCGTTTAACTATCAACAGTGCCCCCCTGCTACACTCTATGCCTAAATCTAAACGGAGATTCTATGACAAGGCTACTTTTCTAGAACTGTCCGCCCGTGGAACTCTGTTCCACTGGTCTGCTTTACAGCTGACTACAATATAGTTGTAGGAACTGCTAGAAGGAGCTTATCATACCTTGACAGAGTTCAAAATATACTTCATAGCTTAGTGGGGGATTCCCTTTTCTCTTCCCTGCAACCTGTTTCCCACAGAAGAGACGTTGCGAGTCTGTCTCTGCTTTATCGTTATTTTCATGGCAAATGCTCAGCTGAGATTCCATCTATGCCCCCCCCCCGTAAACTTTCACGAAAAACACTCGTCTAGCCAAAACCACTATCAATAATTTCCCATACTCTTTATCTGTGCCTAAACCTAAATGCAGATTCCATTAACAAAGCTTCTTTCTTAGAACTGCACGCCTGTAGAACTCTCTTCCGTTTTCCTTCTTTCCAGCTGACTACAATCTGATTGTCTTCAAGTCCAATGTAAACAAGTTCTTTATGAACCGCCCCCTTAAGTAATCCAATTTACAAAATTCCTACTACTAATGTTTACATTGACTAATGTATACCCATTAACCCTTATCCTCGAGTGGCCTCCAGGCCTTGATAAGTGGTGATTAATGTGTAAAAAAAAAAAAGATCTTGTTGAGCGCTCCCTCTAAATAATGAATTTATATCCTATCTTAACCACTAACTATTACGACGCTGGTGACCACTGTACACTCATTAACCCTTATCCTCAAGTGGATTTAGGACCTTGATAAGTGGTGACTCTGGTAATATATACATAATATATAAACGACTGGATATCTTTTTGTCTGTCTGTCTGTCGGTTTGTCTGTCTGTCTCTATATTTTCAAACTCTATCTTCCCGAAGGTAAAAGTTGCAGAGCGGCACTAGGGGCCTTAAATGATTGGATTATTTTTTTTACGGACGGTTCTTATATGGGTGTTTAGCCGGTTAAAATTGTTTTTAAGAAGTCAAAAATGGGCTAAATTGAAAAAAGGCCGTTAAACATTTTGTACATTCATCTAAGTTTATTTTTAATTTTTTAATTGGTCTATTTACATACGTGTAACATTGGTACAGTGGTAACGTCACTAGCTTTGAATGCTACAGTTTCGGTTTCGATTTTAGCTGATGGTCCCTAAACACTTTTTTGTTCAACTTTTGAAATCACGACTATAATAATATATACGAAATCTGGAGAAATTATCATATTTCAGCGTATTTTACGCCCGGACAAAGCCGGGCGCGTCTTCCCCGCTAGTATATATATATATATGTGTGTGTGTGTGTGTGTGTGTGTGTGTGTGTGTTAGACGTTTTCGTTTTTCGTATTGTTTACTTAGTGTCGTAACACAATTGTTCCCGTTTAAATAAAGTGTTTTCACAGTTGCAGTGACTACACACTGTTATTAGGCCGATATACAGAGGGAAGTGCGGTTCATGCCTTTTCTCCAACGTCCTAAATGCGTAGTTATACCTACCAGCATTTTAAGATTACTCACTGGTGTTCTCATTTACGGCGAGCACGGTTACGCTACGCGCACATCGTTGAAATGTTGCCCATTGATAAAATGCTTGGTAATGAAAATAGTTGTAAATTTATAAGACTACGTTCATGCGTATCTATACATGGTCACATATAACTCTGTCTATCGGTGTCTCTCTCTCCCCTATTCCCTTTACACACACACACACACACACACACACACACACACACACACACACACACACACACACACACATATATATATTTGTGTGTGTGTTTGTTAGAATACGTTCTCTATGGATTCGAAAATGGCTCGGCCGATTTAAAAAAAACAAAAAACTCACACCAATATACTTGATGCGTCGGGCAATGTTCTTATGCTTTTTATTGGAATGCATCCGAAAAGTATCAAAAATCGATAATCGACATATCCGATTAAAAAAGCAACAGTCAGAGTTTTACCAGAGTTAAGACTCTGATACAGCTTAACACAACAAGGTTTATCACCAAACAAGCAGAAAGGCCGGCATAAAAAAATCAACAGTATGTTCTTTGATAAGGCAAACGCGCGTTCAAAATGAATGTCTTTGTTTAGAGCACAATTAATACCATGATACTTGACTTTTGCATTTTAAACTATAATTCAACCATTATAGAAAAATAATTTTATAAAATCAACAATAAGTTCTCCACA
>NC_136489.1:112416690-112419190 GCF_053919585.1 Euprymna scolopes | reverse complement strand
CCATCTATCTATCTATCTATCTATCTATCTACTATTATATGAAAGGAACTTTGTGAGTGAGTTCGTTTCCTATAGACTCGGGAATGTCCGGGTCGATTAAAGAAAAACAATTCACACAAAGGTACTTGATGTGTCTGGGAGTGTCCTTACGTAGGTTTTTTTTATTATTGGAATGCCTCTGATACGTATCGAAAGCCGATAATTGAAAAACCTCGATTAAAAAAGGAAGGGTGATTTTGGCCAAATTACAGTTTGCGGAACATTACATCATAAAAGCATTTGAGAAGTTTTATCATCAAACAAACCGAAGTTTATCATCAAACAAACATAAGTTTTATCATCAAACAAACAGAAGTTTTATCATCAAACAAACAGAAGTTTTATCACCAAACAAACAGGTTTTATCATCAAACAAACAGAAGTTTTATCATCAAACAAACTGAAGTTTTATCATCAAACAAACAGAAGTTTTATCATCAAACAAACAGAAGTTTTATCACCAAACAAACAGAAGTTTTATCATCAAACAAACAGAAGTTTTATCATCAAACAAACAGAAGTTTTATCATCAAACAAACAGAAGTTTTATCACCAAACAAACAGAAGTTTTATCATCAAACAAACAGAAGTTTTATCACCAAACAAACAGAAGTTTTATCACCAAACAAACAGAAGTTTTATTACCAAACAAACAGAAGGACCCGGTATATAAAATTGACAGTATGTACTTTGATAAAACAGAGGCGATTTCGAAATGAATGTTTTTGTAGAGAAAATTCTGTTGAGAGTTGAGTTTTTGATTGAACCAAAATACTTAAATTTTGTGCGTTTACCTCTAATTCAAGTGATTATGTGAAAATAATTTCATAAAATCAATAGCTGGTTCTTTGATAAGACAGAGGCGCGTCCGAAATGATTTTTTCTATTTAAAGAACAATTGAACCATAATACTTGATACGTGCATTTTAAACTTAAAATGAAGACATTATTTCTATTATTTACAGAATATTTATTCAAATCAACAGTATGTTCTCTACAGTGTAACGTAAACTACAATGTATTGTGGTACTTCCGGTCCACTGCGCGGAGTCCAAAACCAGAGCAAGCTATCAATCGATTCGATTAAAAAAACGGGCGATTTCATCGATTTCGATGGCAATAAACGTGGTGCAGGGTGGAACATTTATTGATGCTCATTCAATCCCAGACAACATCGTGTTTCCCTGATATATATATATATATATATATATATATATATATATATATATATATATATATATATATATATATATATATATAAAAAAAATTCCAACAGATACCGAACAACCAGCCACGGAACACCCTCGAATGTGCTGCCCCGATTGCACACATAAGCAACTACTTCATTTGCTTTGAAAGTAATAGATGTTTTGAAACTGAAGTCGCCTTTAGCACTGTACTGCATAATTATAGAAAACGCGAGAGAGTCATATACCCAGTCCATCAAATCGAAAGAAGAAAAAAAAAACAAAAAAACAGAGGCTTGGTTCCCATGAATTTTGACGAATAAGAAACAAAGTCTTGAACAGATACGTGTCCTCTATCCCGACCATCACCAACGGGCCTGAGGTGATTTCGTGCGCATCTGACGAAGCTAAAATCCTTGCCAAGAACTTTACATCAAACTCAACCTTATGTGACCAGGGCCACCTAAATCTGGAATTTTTTCCCAAGACTAAAAATAATCTGAGCAACATCCGCCTATCTGTTCTTAATATTGATGAACCTTGATGCCAGCAAAGCAAAAAAAAAAAAAAAAAAAAAAAAAAAAAGAAAAAAAAAGCTGCAATCGGAACTAGTATTTAATTTTGCAAAACTGTATAATTAATGCCTAAAAGAGAAATACTTTTCAGCAACTTGGATAAAGCCTCATTAATTTACCCAATATTTAAAATACTGAAGATCGGCCTTCTGCATCTCAGTACAGATCAATTAATCATCTGCATTGCATGAGAAAGTTGCTTGAATCTGTGTTAAATCGAGAAATTGTCAACCACCTTAGTAAAAACAACTTACTCGGTGAGAAGCATCATGATTTCCGTCCTACGAGATATACAGTTGATGTACTGAGTTAATTGCTCGTAGAATCTGTGAATCTATCGACGGAGCAATAGCTCTTGACAAATCAAAAGAATACTGTACTACGGTCGTGCTTTCCAGTTGATTTCAACGTGGTCGTTTTCAAGTCCAATGTAAACAAGTTTTTGCTGAGCCGCCCCCCCCCCCCTGGATAAACAAATCATACCCGATTTTCCCACACTAAAGATTACTACGCTGCTGTCCCGGTGACCACCTCTCACTCATTAACCCAAAATTATCGAGTGGTCTTTGAGCCTTAATATATGCTGATTCCCTTGAAAAGCGAATAAATAAAAATAAACTAAATATGTCTCTTCTATCTTTATTCAATTAAAACTCTCTGTAAGACAATAGATACTGGAGTCTTCTTAGTATAAAAAAC
>NC_136489.1:112386690-112404190 GCF_053919585.1 Euprymna scolopes | reverse complement strand
AAAAAGGACACACGAATATAGATACAGAAAGAAAAAAATAAAAGGAAACAGGGGGGGTGTACTAAAAGAAAAGTAAATGATGGAGAGGCGGGAGGAAAGACAGAAGAAAAAGAGGAAAATGAAAAGGTAAGACGAAGGAAAAGAGAAAGAGAGAGAACGAAGGAGAAGGAAAAAAAACGAGGAAAGACCACGGGAGAGTAGACAATAGAAAAGGTAGAGAATGCGTTAAAGAAAAGAAAGAATGGAGAAAGAAGAAAACAAAGAAAAGGAGGTAAAAGATGAAAATAAAAGAAGGGAAAAGAAAAAAAAAGAAGAATAGATAAAAATGACAAAGCGGGGGGAAAAAAATCAAGAAGAAAGGGATAATAAGAGGAAATGAAAGAAGACAAGAAAAATAAAAAAATAAAAATCCAAAGAAAAATGAAAAAAAAAAAAAAACCCAAAACAATAGACAAAAGAAGGATAATAAAAAGTAAAGAAACAAAAACAAAACAAAAAGGATTGAACGAAAAAGTAACGGCATTGAATGAAGAAACGAGAAGGAAATATGAAAAAAGAAAAAGAGGAAAGAAAAAAAAAAATAGAAAAGATAGAAAAGTAAAAAAATAAGAAACAAAGAAAATAAAAATAGAGAAAATGGGAAAGAAAGAAAAATAAAAAAGTATGAAAGAAATAAAAACTAAATGTAAAAATATAAAAAAGAAAAAGAAGGAAGTAATGTATGAGGAACATGTAAAAAATAGGAAAAAAGTAAGAGAGAAAGAAAGGGCCAGGAAAGAAACAAGAAAGGAAAAGAAGGCAGGAAAGAGAAGAATAAATAAAAGCAAAAGAGATGCAAAGGGGAAAGAAAAGTGGAAACAGAAAAAATTAAAAAGATAAAGAAGGAAAGGAAGGGAGAAAGAATAAAAAGTTTTAAAATTAAATAAAAATTTTTTTTTTAGAAAAACCAAATTAAAAAAGGACAACGAAAGAAAAAAATTTTAAAAGTAAAAAAAAAGGATTATCAAATCACACCAAAATAATTTCAAAACATGTCCGAAAATAATTAAAACAAAATAAGGAAAGATAATTTAAAACGCAAGCGCGAATATATTTAAAAACAATACACCATATAATTACAAAGGTGGAATTACTAAAATATATAAATAAAAGCATGAAAATGTATAGATAAAAGAAGGGAAATGTATAAATAAAAGAACGAAAAAGTATGAATAAAAGCACGAAAATATATAAATAAAAGAACGAAAAAGTATGAATAAAAGCACGAAAATGTATAAATAAAAGCACGAAAATATATAAATAAAAGAACGAAAAAGTATGAATAAAAGCATGAAAATATATAAATAAAAGAACGAAAAAGTATGAATAAAAGCACGAAAATATATAAATAAAAGCATGAAAATATATAAATAAAAGCATGAAAAAGTATGAATAAAAGCACGAAAATATATAAATAAAAGCATGAAAATATATAAATAAAAGAATGAAAATATATAAATAAAAGAACGAAAAAGTATGAATAAAAGCATGAAAATGTATAAATAAAAGCACGAAAATATATAAATAAAAGAATGAAAAAGTATGAATAAATGCACGAAAATATATAAATAAAAGAATGAAAAAGTATGAATAAAAGCACGAAAATATATAAATAAAAGCATGAAAATATATAAATAAAAGAATGAAAAAGTATGAATAAAAGCATGAAAATATATAAATAAAAGAATGAAAAAGTATGAATAAAAGCACGAAAATATATAAATAAAAGAATGAAAAAGTATGAATAAAAGCACGAAAATATATAAATAAAAGCATGAAAATATATAAATAAAAGAACGAAAAAGTATGAATAAAAGCATGAAAATATCTAAATAATAGAACGAAAATGTATAAATAAAATCACGAAAATGTATACATAAAAGAACGAAAATATATAAATAAAAGCACGAAAATATATAAATAAAAGCACGAAAATATATAAATAAAAGCACGAAAATATATAAATAAAAGCACGAAAATATATAAATAAAAGCAAGAAAATATATGAATAAAAGCACGAAAATGTATAAATAAAAGCAAGAAAATATATAAATAAAAGCATGAAAATGTATAAATAAAAGAATGAAAATATATAAATAAAAGGATGAAAATATATGAATAAAAGCACGAAAATATATAAATAAAAGAACGAAAATATATGAATAAAAGCACGAAAGTGTATAAATAAAAGCTAGAAAATGTATAAATAAAAGAATGAAAATGTATAAATAAAAGCAGGAAAATGTATAAATAAAAGCAGGAAAATGTATAAATAAAAGCACGAAAATGTATAAATAAAAGAATGAAAATATATAAATAAAAGCAGAAAAATGTATAAATAAAAACATCAAAATGTATAAATAAAAGCACGAAAATGTATAAATAAAAGCATGAAAATGTATAAATAAATCACGAAATGTATAAATAAAAGTACGAAAATATGTAAATAAAAGCACGAAAATGTATAAATAAAAGCACGAAAATGCATAAATAAAAGCACGAAAATGTATAAATAAAAGAGAATTAAAACAAAGTAGGTAATAAAAAAAAAAGAAGTAAACAAATTCAATAAAATTAATTTAAAAATTTTAACAATAAATAAACAGTGGGATAAGTTTTAAAAATAATAAAAATATAAAAAATGCGAAAAAATTTAAAAACAAAAAGTACAAAAATGTCTGAAAAATAAAAAGTACAAAAACTGTGAAAAGTACAAAAATCAAAAAGTACAAAAAAGTGTGAAAAGTATAAAAATAAAAAAATACAAAACAGAATTAAGAATTAATAAACGCATAAAAATAAATTAAAAGAAATTTTTTTAAAAATGAACAAGAAAGTAAGTGTTATGAAACGTATTAAAACCATTATTAAGAAGTAGGAGAAATAAATTTATACCGCAGAAATGCGAGCTAAATTTTTAAAGATAGAACTATCTAAACCAGTAAGAAGTTTGGAGTTGAAAAGCTAATAAACATTACTTTTTAAAGGGTTAACAAAGAATGAAAAATTAGAAGTATGAAAAAATATAAAAAACCATGTATTACAAATAAAAAGGGTACGTATAGGAAAAATAAATAATAGAATTGAAAGAAGGACGATAAAGAATTAAGAAAAAGGTGCGACAAAGAATATCCTGCACACCCACAAGGCCACCATTCGCCCGTGCATTGCGTATTGTTGCAACATTTGGGCTGGTGCATCTATCACTGGCCTCTCCCTCTTGGATATGGTCCAAAAAAGAGTTTTCAATCTAATATTTTGTCAACTAAGCTCCAACCCCTGTCCCATCGCCGCAATGTTGCATCTCTGTGCCCGTTTTATAAATATTTTAATGGAATGTCCTCTGATGAACCAGTTGCACTTGTGCCCCCTCGACGTACATATCCTCTACAAACCCGCTTAGTAACAAAATCTCACCTCTTCACTGCTGACGTCCCCAAATGTCAGAAAGCTCTCTACTCTAATAGTTTCTTCCCTCAAACAGCTAGACTTTGGAATTCCTTTCCTTCTACCTGCTTCCCTGGTTGTACTGATATGCAGAAGTTTAAATGTAACGTAAACCAACATTTTGTTAATTATTTCTAGGGATGGTCCCAAATAGTAGCCCCTTACGTCCAAGTGGCGATATGCCTCGTTTGGGGTGTAGGCGAGTAAAAAAAAAATAATTTAAAAAGTGCGAAAAACATGAAAAAAGAAAATGAAAATAGTCGATCAAATTATTGCAAAGGATGAAGGCCAAAATGTATTAAAAAGTACGAAAAAAAAAAAAAAATGAAATAACTGAATAAAAATGTTAGAAGTATTTAAACGATTTTATAAAGAGAGAAATACGAAACGAAATAAAATATAAGATTAATTTATAAAAAGAAGCACAAAGAGTACGTGAAAGGAAAAAAAAAGCGTAAACAACTAAAAAGTACGAAACAGAATATAGCAAGCAAAAACACATTAAAAGTGAGAAATACGAAAGCGAATTCAGAAGTAGATAGAAAAAAAAGGTAGAATTACGAAAATTATATTTAATAATCCACAAAATAAAAAAAAATATTTACGAGTAAAACGTACAAAAACAATAGGAACGTACGAAGAAAATATAAATTTATAAGATTACAAAAAGAATATAAAAAAACAAGTGCTAAAAACAAGTTAAAAGAAAGTACGAAAATAAATTAATGAATAAAAGTACAAAAATATTTTAACTAGTAATTAAAATGTAACGGAAAAAAAAAGATGTATAAAAATAATTAAATAGAAGTACGAAAGTAATTTAAATGAAAAGTACAAAAAAAAAAAATTGTAGAAGAAAAAAATAAGAAAAATATTAAAAAAGAGCGTTGAAAAATAAAACTTAAAAAAAAAAAAACGAACATTCAAAAAGTGAGGACGAATAATAATAATCGAAAGTAAAGATAAAATAAGGGAGAAAAGTACGAAACAAAATTAAAAAGCAAGAACTGCATAATATAATTAAATGTAGTTAACACTTTAAATAATTTGTATGATTGTATACTAAAGCATTCAACGTTCGTTCGTACGAGGTGCTTTCAATAAGTTTCCAGACTTTTTTCGTATGGGCATTTTCATTGATAGTACACACATGAAACTATTCCTCTTTGAAGTAATCTCCTCCAGCTGCAATGCGCTTGTTATACCATTCCAACAACTTCTGGAATGCCCCATGGAAGTCCCCGTGTGTGAACGTGTCAATGACCCTCTTTCATCTCCTCAACTATTTAATAACGACAGTCTTAGGGAACAACCAAAAGTCATAGGGAGCAATGTCTAAACTATAGGGAGGGTGAGCAACTTTCTTGATGCCCAAATAGTCTGTGACAAGGATGGAGCACCCTTTTGGCAAATCTTCCGCATCATCAGTTCCTCGCGAACAACTGTGTGTACAGTTCACACATAGACATCAAACTATGCACTTATTGTCTCCATAGTCACACGACGATCCTTATTCATGAAATTCTTTATTTGGTCAATCAACTCTGTTGTTCTGACTTCCTTACTCCTCCCACACCTCTCATCATCCCTCACAGACTCTCTGCCTTCCTTGGATCTTTTATGATACTAGAAATCAGAAAACTAGAAAACTGGCGCTCGGTTCATGCAAGATGGTCCAAAAGCAGTCTGAAGCATTCCATACGTCTTTTTTTTTTTTTTTTCCAAGTTTAAAACAGAATTTTATTGCATATCGTTCTACTTTAGTCTCCTCACGTCCAGATTGATTTTTGAAATTCACCAGCTGTGACAATCAGGCTTTAGTAGGGTTTATTCACATTCCTGTTGTAGCTGTTCATTTGGACCTGAAATCATAAAAATTAGCCAGTCATCTCATAAGATGTATAGCAATAACATACTGGATTTTCAACAGACTGCAGCACTTTTAAATGCATGCACAATAACAGTCTGGAAACTAATAGAATGCACCTTGTATGTTATCACGTTTCGAACATGAGATCATCCGATCAGCAACAACAACAACAAAAAAAAAAAAAAAAAAAAAAAAGAAGTCCAATTCGTTTTATTCATTTATAGAATTTTTACCTGGCAATTATTTTATAGGAATAAGATAGAGAATGCGTATGTTTAAAAAGAAGAATTATGTTGTTTTATTTTTAAATAAATAAATAAATAAAACATTTATTCGTTTTATTGGTCCCCCGGACAAAAAGAGGGTGGGCCTGTAAATTCACCCCCGTTCGTTCGTTCGTTCGTCTGTCTGCACTTTTCCCAATAACTACGGCTTGGATTTTTTTTTTAAATCTTGCACAAACATTAAACATGATATGAATAAAAAAGTAACAGAACGGATTTTCCAGGAAAACTCCTGTTGCACCCCTAGGAGTGCCTTTCAGGTTAAAATGGCTAAAATTGACACTTTTGTGCTTATTAAAAAAGTTGCTGCCTTGGAATTTTTATAGAACTTTTTTTTTTTTTTTACATGGAAGTCACCACTTATCAAGGCCCGGAGGCCACTCAGGGATAAGGGTTATTGCGTGTACAGTAATCAATGAGATAGTATTGTAGTAATCATTAGTATTAGAGATTTGATAGAATGTCTTACTTAAGAGGGCGGTTTGTCAGGAATTTGTTTATGTTCGACTTGAAGACATCCAAGTTGTAGTCAGGTGAGAAACAGGCAAATGGAAGAGAGTTCCACAGTCGTGCACTTCTGAGAAAGAAGCTTTGTTGATGGAATCTACGTTTGGATTTAGGCACAGATAAAGAGTGGGAAAATTATTGACAGTGGTTTCAGCCAGACAAATGTTTCTCGTAAAAGATTGGCGAGGGGGGGGGACGAGAGATTGGATCTCAGACGAACACTTGCTATGGAAATAACGATAAAACAAAGACAGGCTCGCAACGTCTCTTCTGTGGGAGAGAGGCTGCAGGGAAGAGAAAAGGGCATCCCCACTAAGCTACGAAGTCTATTTTGTACTTTGTTTTTAGCAGCTCCTGCCCAGATGTGGCAGCAGTACTCCATCCTTGGACGTACTTGGCTTTTATACAGATAGAGAATTGCATCAGTAGTGAGATATCTTCTGAAAAGTTGTAACTAACTGATTTTTATATAATTTTGTTTGTCTATATTTCACGATAACTCTTGGGTGTGCCCCACGGCTAATAAAAACACTCCATTTTTGAGACTATTTTATCCTATTTGTCCAAAATTTTCTGTGTATGTCTATTTAGCAGTTTTGCATGGTGTTGAACTCAAATTTAAATATGTTAAGGTCTTGAAGACTTTGGGGGCTGAATGGTGGTGGGGCAAATGATGGACTTAGTAATTTCTTTTTTTGCATGGTGCAGAACTCAAAATTACATATGTTAAGGCCTAAAACTGCACCGTTTGCTCATTTTCACCAGGATTTGAGTCCCCTGGGAACTTTTGGGGCTAAATGGGAGGGGGGGGGCAATGCTGAACTTAGTTATTTTTTATGCCTCGTTCACTGTGCACTCACGGGGGACCATGCATACCTCACTTGTTTTTTTAAAAAATGTTGAAGTTATAATGACAATTATTTTTCATGTGATAAGTACGAATCCTTTTTTTTTTAATTTTTTTTTATCAGTTTGTTGTACGTCATATCAACTGTTTTCGGTTTATTTAATACCGAATCCAGTAATTTTGGAAAAAAAGTTTTAGTGCTTCTTAAGATAAAGTCGACAGATTGATTTTTTTGAAAATGTTGTTTTACGCAAAAACAACAGTGTTTACTTAATTGTCATGTCGAAAATAATAATATATCCAAAAATTACGAAAATTCATTGAGTAGAAAATTACAGTTAAAAGTATTTTTACGGAAAATTGGGAGCAATTGCATTTTCTCTAGATGTGAACATCTTAAAAATTGCAAATTCAGGAGACATACTTATCTCCCTTTGCCCGACTTTAATGGCTGACGTACTGTTTTAGACAGTAGCGACAGACACTTAAAAAAAATCTTTTTTTTTAATTTTTTTTTTTTACTAAAAACACAATAGCAGTTGTTCTGTTGGACGAATCTCCGTAATTTTTGGATATATTACTATTTTCGACATGACTAATAATTAAGTGCTATTGTTTTTGCTTAAAACAGCATATTAATAAAATCAGACAACCGACTCTATCTTAATACGTACCGAAGTTTATAAGTTTCAAGTATATAAAATACTTCAAATATTTATTCATGAAGCTTAGTTTGGTTATTTTGTTTTACGGCATATCAACCCTGTTCAGGTTATTTAATCTCGTATGCAGTGATTTTGGAAAAAAAGTTTTGACGCATCAAGTTGTGTATATTTTCAAATATTTTTTTAATTATATTTGATTTGTTTGTTAGACGAAATTTGTTGTTTTTGACTTGACTGCGTTTTTTATTTATTTATTTATTTTTATTTTGCAAAGGGGATATCGAAAAACAGCATCAATGTTTGGTGGAAGCCAGTATCAACAGACGGCCTGATTTGGTAGATCCATTCCTTATGCAGTTTTGTTACCGTGCTATTTTTTTTTTAAATATTATTTTCAAGGTAAATTCAAGTTTGACGATGTTTATTAAAATTGTGAGGTGAAAGTACAGAATAATTACAAAGCACCCTCTCTCCCCATGTTATGAATGGCTTTCTAAATAATAACGTTATTATTTCTGCACGGTAACAAAAGTGCATAAGTACGGACTTTTATTATTTAAAAAGAAATCGTAGAAAGACCATGCATGCATGGAATCTGAACGCTAAATATATGACATGAGACATCGGCCGATCACTGAAAATTTAATCTGATGTCTCTGTGGTGTCAAAGGTGAAACTTGAACTTAAAATTCACTTTCTTGACATCCGGTTTAGTGTCAAAATAGAATTCACCAACGAAATGTTATTTGCTGTAAATAATTCAATAAAACTTTTTCAAATTTGGGCAACCTCCTGGAATTAATGTGGTATTGTGACAACTGAGGTATTGCTAGTTAAGAGTAGACAATTTTAAGGATTGGAGATCAAACGAAACCCATTACTCCCACGCTTTTGAATGGCCGTGTGCCTAATTTGTTCATAATGTAATTTTATGTTTCGTGTAAAAAAATATTTCAAAGTGTATTATCCGTGCATTTCCACGAGTTCAGGTTAGAAACAATAAAAGAGACAACAAAAATAAAATCATAAAATCACAAAAATAAAAGGCAGGAAAGGAAGGAAAGAAGAAACGGACGAATGAGTGACGGACGAATGAAGGAAGAAAATACACAATAGAAAAAGGAGATGATCCGCAAGTAAATGTGTTTGCAAAAGAGTATAGGAAGAGTAAAATAAGAAGTATGAATGAAAGAATAGCGTAAATAATGGGGGGGGGGAGAGGGGGGGGGGAAGTAAATCTAAACAGGAAGATGAAAAAAAAGAAAGAAACCTCATAGAGTTACCAAATTGAAAGATAAAATAAAGGAAGAGAAAAAGAAGAAGAAGAAGGAATGAAAAGGAAGGAGATGAAGAAGAAGAAAAAAGAAAAAGGAGATAAAGAAAAAGGAAATAAAAAAGGAGAAGAAGAAGAAAATGTGGATAATGGACGAGACAACGAGGAGGAGGAGGAGGAGAAGAAGTAAAAAAGAAAAAGAGAAAGAAGAAAGAGAACAAAAGGAAGAAGATTTGAAAAAGAAAATGAGAAAGAGAAGATAAAAATGAAAATGATGAAGACGAAAAAGAAAACAACAAAAATAAACCCAGACATATTGTACCAGATTAGGAAGAGCGGATGAAGATAAAGAAGAGGAGACGACAAAACGAGGTAGGAGAGGAGGAAGATGAAGAAAAAAAGAGTACAAGGAGAAAGGGATAATGAATTAGATCAAGAGAAGCAGAAGAAGAGAAAAATGGAGAAGGAAGGAAAGAAGATGGCAATAATGAGGAAGTGGGGCAGACAAAAAGAGAATCAGGAGAAACGATAATAATAATGATAATAATAATAATAATAATAATAATAATAATAATAATAATAATAATAATAAGAAGAAGAATAGAAGGAGGAGAAACAAGAAAAGAAAGGATGATGATGAAGATAACAATATAATTAGATGATTAAAACGACCAGTAAAAAAAAAAAAAATGGGTAAGAACTTCGGTGTGCATGCCACACGCGCGAAAAACAATTCGAAGTTATCAAAATATATTAGGAACACAATGTCACCACAACACAATAATATTGATGGCAATGTTCCTATTTATTTACATCCCATCGAGAATGGCGCGGAGAGTACTGGAAAAAAACCCCAACCTTTTTGTCACTCGAATTCTCGACAAGGCCAAGGGTCGTGATTAGAGAAATATCAACGGTAAACGGCTGTTGCGACAACACAAAATGATTTGTAACGGTTATAGAAAGTGGAAGAGTGCTAGAAATCTATTGTCACTCAGACTCCAGGGAACATCACTCGTTGCCAATGATAATAACTCAACTAAAAGCTTCTAGAGATTAATTAATTAGTTAATTAATAATAATAATAATAATAATAATAATAATAATAATAATAATAATAATAATAATAATAATAAAAGGAGAAGCAGCACCAATGCACATAGCTAGCCAGAGAACTGAAAGGGATATGGATGAAAAAAAAAATCAAGATAGTACCTATAATAATATGAACAATTCCGAAAAACTTTGAAAAAAGAATGGGAGAAATTGGAATCAAAGGAATGTCTGGAAAGATACAACGAATAAAAATAATGAAAACAGCTGAAATATTAAGGAAAACCCTTTAGTGCGGACACTAATACACATGAGCCACATGCGCGTGTCAGACGAACTGCTGCAGAGACAAAACACGAAGAAGCGTTACATGGAACCAAGAACATTGAAGATGCATATCTATAAGTTCTTTATCCCCTACCCCATCCCTCCCATTACCCAATACGCCCCCCCAAATAAATGATGCCAAATAGCCAAGAAATGTCAAGGAGGATAGAAAGACCGAGGAGAGAGCACTGACCAGACCTCCGCTGGACAAGTACGAAGAGAACTGGGACCTTTTGGAGGCTTATTGTCACTCAAACTTCAGTGGAGACCAATGGCCGCTGCTAGCGAGAAATCCATGGTAAGCGACTGTTGCGATAATGCAAATTCATTTGCAAATGTTATCAGAAGAGATGGAGAGCACTGAAAAACTGGGGAGGCTTGTTTGTTGTCAGTCAACTTCCAGAGAGCACCACAGACTGTTTTCAAGGAGAGATCCTTTCTGACCTGTGTGAAAGCTCCTTGTGAGCGAATAATAATAATAATAATAATAATAATAATAATAATAATAATAATAATAATAATAACAATAATAATAATAATAATAATAATAATAAAAAGAAGAAGAAGAATTTGTGAAAGCTCCTTGTGAGCTAATAATAATAATAAGAAGAAGAAGAAGAAGAAAAGAAGAGGAAGAAGAAGAAGAAAAAGAAGAAGAAAAATGGGAATAAGAAGAAGCGAAAAAAGTATGTCAATAATAATAATAATTATAGTTCACATGGAAAGTAATAACCACGTGGAAAATTGCAAAAGAAATAAAACAAAAATTATGGAAGGAACACCAAGTAAACCCAAGGAAACCGAAAGTGAAAGAAATTTTATGAACAGTGCAACCCTTCCCCCCCCAAAAAAAAAAAGATGACATTAGTTTCGTCTGATACAACACAAAATATTCGTGAAGGTTCAAGAGGGTTAGAAAGACCGAGAAGAGAGTGCACTAATTGCACACCCACTTGAAGATTGCAGAGAGTACTTGGACCCTGGGCAGGTTTATAGAAACGCCAATAGCCATTTTCAGCGATAAATCAATGGTAAGCGGGTTTTGCCATAACGCAAAGTCATTTACAATAGTCATTGAAAGAGATGGACAGGACTGGAAATCTTTGAATACTTGTTGTCGTCATTGATTTTTTATCAGGAGCAATCACTGGTGATGACCTGTGTGAGAACCCCTAGTGAGTTACAATATTATTATTATTAGTAGTAGTAGTAGTAGTAGTGTCACTTCTGTACGACAATGGCATGAGTCGATTGAGGCGAGTTATCGACCCCTGTTCTTTGAATGAGAAACGCCTTCTACGTGCCGTTCTATGAACCTTAAAAATAAACAAGTGTCTATGAGAACGCAATAATATATAATAACGAAATAAATAACACAAAAAATATAGGAAAAGCCAAACATTTATAGATTTTTTTTATTGTTTTTTTTTTCCTGTAAAATTGTATGAAATGTAGCAACATATAATTATTTGTTGTTTTTTTTTCGTTTGTTTTTGTATTTTCACAATAAAATTGTATAAAAAATATATGAAAATATAATTTTAGTTTGTCAATGTAGCAAAATATAATTCTAAAGACCTGAAACGTTTGTAGAGGTTTTTGCACGAACTTTTAGAAAGGTACGAGTTATCGACCCCTGTTCTTTGAATGAGAACCGCCCTCTATCGGCCGTTCTTGAAACTAAAATACACACATTCGCCTCATGACACTGTCGTACAGAAGTGCCGTAGTAGCAGTAGTAGTAATAGTAGTAGTAGCAGCAGCAGTAGTAGTGGTACTACTAGTAGTAGTAACACAAAACTGTTGTGAATGGCCAAGGAGGAGTAAAAGACAAAAATTAAAAAAAAAAAAATCATTGAACGCGGAAACCAACCCGCATAACCAGATAACACCGACCAACCACAGGTAAGTTGAAATCTGAATGGGGGAAAACATATATAGAAAGAATATTGTGATAACAGAAAATGATTTGCAATGTCTATCGAAAGCGGTGGAAATCAGGGTAGACTTATTATCACTCGGATTCAAGGGGACACCACTTGCGAACAATTACAAACAACAAGCAAGTTGCGTGGAAACTGATAGAGAATGAATAATAATTTGAAAACTCCAAAGTGTAAAATATAGCGACCGCATCAACTGGAACCACGCCAAATAATCGTGAATGGTCAAGGAGGATAGAAAAAGCAGAGGAGAGAAAGTACTAACCAGATGCCAATTGGATGAGTGCGAAAAGAACTGGGACTTCGGGGGGGGGGATCGTTGCCACGCAAATACGAGTTAATATACTAATGGTCTTTGCCAAAAAGGTGTTAATGGCAAGTGGCTGTTGCAATAACGCAGGATTATTGGAAGAAGTGGAGAGTACTGGAAACACTGAGGAGACTTGTCATTTAGACGCAAGGGAACACCACCAGCGAGTAATATATGATAATCGTCTGTGTGAGAACTCCTAATGAGTAGAAATAACGAGTATTAATGCCAATCAGAACGCGGTGAAGTTATCAGGTTGAAAACATTACCCTCTTTCTATCGCTTTATGTCTTTCCTTTCCTTTGTCTCTCTCAACCCCCCCCACTCTCTCTCTCTCTCTCTCTCTCTCTCTCTATATATATATATATATATATATATATATGTGTGTGTGTGTGTGTGTGTGCGCGTGTGTTTGCATACACATCTCCCATTTTTCTTTCTCTTCCCCTTCATATACACACACACACACTCACACACACACACACACACACACACACACACACACACACACACACACATATATATATATATATATATATATATATATATATATATATACACTCTCTCTCTCTATATATATATATATATATAGGCCCTGTCGGTGGGGCATTAGAATACGCCGACTGCCCCCCTGCAGAGGGTAAAAGTCCCTCAATGGGGGTCCTGGATATGACCTTAAACTATATCCAGTGGTGAGGCCCCAGCTTGTGGGCTTTGGGGAGTGTGGAGCCACCCTTTAATTACCATTGCTCCCAGGTCCACTCTGACCCGGGGTGGTAGTACCTGTAAGGGTCCCAACTATGGGTTAAATAGAAACTGACGTGAAAACAACAAATATATTCTATTAAAAAAATTTTTCTTCAAAATCTTTGGATTCGCCATTAAATAACCCGAAAAGGGTTGATATGCCGTAAAACAACCAACCAACTCTCTCTCTATATATGTGTGTGTGTGTGTGTGCATACACATCTCCCATTTTTCTTTCTCTTCCCCTTCATATATATATATATTTTTTATTTCTGTATTGATTCTCATATTAAAAACCCTTTTGTTTTCTATTTATTTAAAAAGAAAATACAACTTTGTCATATATGGTTCGTGGAATAGCATTCATCTGCAAAAGATCTAGCTAATTTGCATATTATTTAAAACATTCATTTCAATTAATTCTCTATTAGTTTTTTTCTGTTTTCTTATGGGTGATTACATGTAATTATATTCATTCAGATATTCTACATGATTTATACTTACGTAATATTTGTGTAAAAAAGTTATAGTAAATACAAGCCTCTTTCTATATATATTTGTGTATGCGTATATATATTTGTTCAAAAGATTTTGTCCAACAAATTCCTCTGTCAGTTTTTGGTTTACTAACATGAAACTTAATATATAAGGTAATCGAACCCATGCGAAACTTTATATTTGGGTTTTAGTCGGAAAAATCGGTGCAAAAGTGTGAAAAAAAAAAAAAATGGAATTTGACAGGTGAAGGCCGAACGACGACATTACGAATATGTATGCGTAACATAATAGCTATTCGTTCATGTTTTAATTTTTATCTTTGCAGTCAACATATCTTCACAGTTCAAGCATTAACGCCAAAGGAAAAAGTAAATCGTAAGCTAAACATTTTGGCTTCGATTCTCGGTGGTGGCGCACGAGTCATGTTTTAAAAAATACTTATTAAATCATTACTATTATATTGGGTCTAATATAATCTATATATCTATAAAAGTGAACGTGTATGTGTATCTATTTGTCTGTGTATCTGTGTGTCTGTCTGTGTGTGTACATTTACTTACGACATAACTGTCAATTTTAAGTCTACAGACTCAAAATTTGATATACAAGGTACTGAGATTTGGGAAAATCGATGTGATCGGTTTTCAGCCAGAAATTTGGTGATTAAGGGGTCAAAGTTCAACGATTTGACCTTTGAGAACTCTACCAAACTCCTCCGACAATTTTGGGTCTAAACATTTGAAATTTTGGATATAGGTCCTTTGGACATGGATCTAACTTAATAACTTGATTTGAGCCCAAAACAATAAATTTTAAGGGGTCATAATAGGGGTCAAAATTAAAAAAAATTGACCGCTTTTTTTTCTTTTTTTTTTTGCTCAACATACACCTCCAAATACCCGGGCAACGCCGGGCACCCATGCTAGTATAATAATAACTTGAAATTCTGCATTGATAAAAATATCATATTTAAGCGTATTTTACGACTGGACAATGCCGGCCGGCCTGCTAGTATGTGTGTGTGTGTGTGTGTGTGTGTGTGTGTGTGTATTCGAGGGGCTTTTTCCAAAGTAAAGCCTCCTATTTTGTATTCCGCCCGATGGATCAGAGGGGATTGCAGTTTGCATGGTTATGATGACTGAACTTATGCATTTATAACTTGAAATTTCCATTTCTCTGTTGCAGATATTGACAGTGTGAGACTCCAAGAAAGTAACCCCTGTCATGGACATGCGTTAGAAGCGGAGATGCGTCATTAAATTTCTGGCAAAAATGCATTAAGAATGGTAGTGACCATGTGGAAAAATCATTTATCGAGCACAAAAGGTCTCTCATTTTAAAAGTACCACTCCCGTCTTCGTTGGTTTTCAAGTTTTTGAGAAAAAAAAAAAAAAATTAGGAGGCTTTAATTTTGGAATGATACTCGTATTCGTCTAGAAATCTATTTGAGTCTGTGTTCACTTGCCTTCCCAATGCGGGTAAAGTTCGACAGAAGCTCGGTTTTTATGTGGAGGAATCCCCCCCCCCCAAAAAAAAAGAAGAAACACTAACAAAACTAAAAAAAATTGTCTCGGTATAAAAGAGTTTCTCCTGCACTGACTGAGGACAGAACAGATGAAGTGTAGTATCAGAACAGATGCTACCCTTTGATTCTAACCAAAACGTGTAAAATTAAATAATGCAAAATAAATAAATAAATAAGTAAATAAAAATAAAGAAATAAATAAAAAAATACAAAAAACAACAACAACAGCAAAAACTAAAAAAAAAAACAAAGTAAAAAACAAAAAACAAAAACTCTGCAATTTTTGAAAGGTACGCTTGTAACAAATTCCCATTATAAATGGATTAGTGTCGACATCATCTTTCCATGTTTTGTGTATTGAATTGTTCGACACATGTTTTTGTTTATTTGATTTTTTTTTCTGTTTTATTTTTTGTACAACTTCCATATGAATAAACATTTCAAACAAAGATTGCAATATTATTTGAGAGATTTGCAGAGTTTTAATTTTATTAAATTGTTCCCTTTTTATTTACTGTTATGTCACGCCAAACAACACACAATGCCACTTAAAGGTAAGGGCTAAATCTACATAGACACTGCGTAGGGAGTTGAGTAGCGAAATGTTTGTTCATAATACACTTGAACTTCTGCATGTCAGTACAGTTAAGGATGCAAGGAACCGGGAGGGAATTCCAAAGTCTAGCAGTTTGAGGAAGGAACTATTAGAGCAGATGGTTCTAGAGTGTAGGGGTAGAATTTTGCTGCTTGTCGGGTTGGTTGGATGTATTTATGTCGAGGGAGTACAATTGCCCCGAAATCGTCGGCCTTGTGCCTCATTTGTTGTAAACGTACATTTTTTTTAAATTTCTGCAAATAAATATAACAAAGTGTACTATCTGTTCTGATACTACATTTAGTCTATTCTGTTCCCGTTCAGTGAAGAAGTCTTTCTAGACTGAGGGAATGTTCAAATCCAAAGTGCGCCATTTTGGAGATTTGTATTTTCTCCACAATGCAAAACCGACCTTGTGTCCAACTTTGCCTTTGTGGGGGAGTACAGAAAGAGGAAAGCAACAACAATAACAATTATAATTTCAAGAAAGGGGAGATACTACTACTACTACTACTACTACTACTACTACTACTACTACTACTACTACTACTACTACTACTAAATTGATGGAACCAGCATCGGTTGCTGCCACATAAATTGATCGTGAAGCTTCGACAGGATAGAAGAGCACCATCTGAACCTCCACCAGAAGGACAAGGAGAATTACTGGGATCTTGAGGAGGCTTATCGCAAATGATAGAGAAAGCAAACTGGCGTTGTAAGCGAGAGATCAATAGTGAGCGGCTGTCACGAAAATGCAAAGAGATTTGCATCGGTTATTGAACGAAACAAAGAGTACTGGAAACATGCATGTGTGTGTGTGTGGGGGGGCGGACTTGCTGTCACTTAGGCAAATAGTGCCAACAAAAATCGGAGAAATAATTAGAAAATTAAAATCATATAATCCATAAACGGATAAATTCATCCAAGCAAGGAGACCGAACATGATAATAATCAGCAAGCCGGGGAAACACCTGCCAAATCACAGATTTCGTCGTTCCAGCACTTCAGAGAGTGAAAATCTAGGATGCAGAAATATTAAGCAGATACACGGAACTTACGGAAGAGCTGAAAGGTATATGGAGCTCGAAGAAAATCGACTTTCCTATACCCTCGTGTACTACTTGCACACGGCACTACTTCTTGTGTTGGTGTTTATCAATAATTGTAGGAGACTTACGGATAGTACCCCCCCCCAAAAAAAACAAAAAAAACAACAACAACAACAAAAAAAAAACCCCGTAAAATGTCTAGGAGAAATTGAAATCAAAGGGGTAAAAATATATAAAAATAACATAACACGGATCGAAGGAAACTGAAATCGTATAATCTGCACCCCCTCACACATGTAGTGGCATCAGTTTTGACTGGTAGTGCATATTCAAGGTTGATGAGAGGAAAAAAAAAATGGAGGAAAGAAAGCACCAATCAGACCGCCACTGGAAGAGTGTGGAGCTTGCCATTCAAATTCCAGAGAAAGCAAACCGCCCTTGCCACCGAAAAGTCGGTGGTAAGCGGTTGTTGCTATAACGCGTAGTGATTTGTAACGGTTATCGAAACAGCCGGCAGG
>NC_136489.1:112371690-112379190 GCF_053919585.1 Euprymna scolopes | reverse complement strand
AACCTAGAAAAGTCGCCATGTTAAAGAAAATTGTGGAGGTGGAGCTAATATAGAAATTTACACACAAAAGAAAAAAACCCCCAAAAAACAAAACAAAAAAGCAAACAAACAAAGTTATTGTGTTCTGTATGTTTAATCTTGTTTATTTTCAGCACGATTGTAATCTCTAGAGTGCCACGACAATCGGTTAATATGTTTAATTTAGTTGTTCTTTTTAGCGACGCCAATCGGTTAATTTTTTTAGCACGATTGTAATATGTAGACAGCGATCCGTTAATATGTTTGATTTAGTTAGTTATTTTAGCACGATATTCTTCTGTAGAGAGCGACGCTATATTGTATAATTTCCAGTACGTTTGTTTATTATGGGAAGTTGGGCAATCAAAATATTTTATATGGAGATTATAATATGATATATATATAATAGCAATTTCATATGCTTATCGATTGAAATAGCAATTTCATATGCTTATCGATTAAAATATACATTTACGAGTGATAAAACCTCGATTAAAAATTAGGATGATAAAAGGCAATGTTAGTAAAACCAGTCGTATACTGGTTATGCTAAACATTTCAGCACATTATTGCTACTTTCAAATTAATGCTATTTATAGATGGGTGCTGGGTTTTTATATATAGTGCTTCAAGTATTTTTAATTTTTACAATTACTTTCTCGTTGCAAAATCCTTGTGTTGTCCACGAGGACCTTTCTAAGATTAGAGGAGGGACAGCTATGTTGATTTTTTAAATGCTGGTATATTGAGCAAGTACTGTTCAAATGCATCGTTAATCGACGGGACAATGTTGTTTTTGTATGTCCAATATATGCGTTTTAATTTTCGGAGTTACACTCTCCTAAGGGGCATTGAAATTTGTACACAATATTGGTTTGCTCCAACATTTTTGTCGCCGGCGAGGAGTTATTTTTAACGATGAGGTTCTAGGTTCGATACTTCTTATAGTATATAATAAATCTAATCTTAAAATTGTTCTCTAGAGGTGCTGTATATCTATGTATGATGCTTTTAATTATTTTTTTCCACTCTAAAATTTGGTGTCATTTGGTTTTTATAAAATATGTCTATAGGGTTAGTGTTAGAAGATTGACTAGTATTGCTGCTAAGGTTTTTAGGGGACTGTAACAATAGTTTAATTTGATCAACAATATAATTCGTAAAGTAATTATTTATAAGAACCTGTTTGATATTTTTAATTTCTATTAGTAGTGTTTTTGTTCGTAGAAGAAATCATTTTAGCACGGTTTAAAAGATTTTTGATTATGGCAATTTTATAACGCTGAGGGCACTCACTCTTAAAGTTCAAGAGGCTGGATTTTGTACTAGTTGGTTTTTTGTATACAGCTGTGTTGACAATATTGTTGGATGAGTCTATACGGACGTCCAGAAAGTGAATTTGTTTGCTATCATTTAATTCTATTGTAAATTTAAGGACAGAGTTTTTTTGAAAAAGATCTTGAAGTTTATATATCTGTTCGTCATTATCAGCTAAGAGGAGTACGTCGTCAACACAACGTACATACATAGGGGGCCTTATATTATTTTTAAATGTTTTATTTTCTAATTCTGCCATATAAAACTCACTATAAATAAATTTTCTAAGTCTACCATATAAAATTCACTCACTATAAATAGCATTAATTTTGAAAGTAGCAATAATGTGCTGAAATGTTTAGCATAACCAGTATACGACTGGTTTTACTAACATTGCCTTTTATCATCCTAATTTTTAATCGAGTTTTTTATCACTCGTAAATGTATATTTTAATTGACTTTTCATTGACTCTTTTTATCATTCGTAACTATATATTTCACTTCTATTTTTAATATTTTATCTCCACCTGATGATGATTCAAGAAAGAATCGAAAGCGCTCGTGTGAACCATGGAACATTTGTAAATACCTTCCATCTTGAAGTTAAAAAAATCTTACGAAAGATCGAAAAAATGAAAAAAAAGAATCATTAAGCAAGGTATCTCTGTTGTTTTTAATAATGTTTGCCTGAATATATATATATATATATATATATATATATATATATATATATATATGTAAACTTGTATATATATGTACAACTGTCTCTACGTGTAAATGTATGCGCAAGCATTTATGTATGTACATGTATGTCTGTTAGTATATGTATATATGTATATATGCATGCATTTATGCATGCATATGTGCGTATATATATATGTATATATTTGTACATGTGAGTATTTTTTGTATACGTATGTGTATGTACATATTAATATACAAATTAATAAAAAGTAGCGTTTCGTTTTTGTCTTAAAACGGTTGAATTTAGAAACGACGTTTTCGTTCTTTTTCGAACGAGAAATAGCCGTTAAATTACAAATGAGCATCATAGCGTTTCTCCTCATAACGTCTTATATCCTTGGAATTCTTATTCTCTCTTAGAATAAATAATATCGTTAGAATTCAAAGGATTAGACAGTTAAAGACGCGTTTCTCATTTTTATTTATTGTTTACTTTTTAATTTTTCGTTTGTATGTGTATATGTACTGTGTGCATGTGTGTATGTGCGTACTTATATGTTTATATATTTAAGACTGACGTGGCACCTTGTCATTGGCTATACCTCCTTCTACTCCTCCTTCTTCTCTTCCTCCTCCTCTACCTTCCTTCCTTTTCCATTCCCCTTTTCCCCGTGCATCCTCATACTTTTACTACACCGATGAAGACTGAAGGATCGGTCGAAAATTATGTACTTATAAAAAAAGTTTTTTAATTTTTTTTCACAATATTATTTTGTATTCCTGCACGTCACCAATTGAAAACGAATAAAGAAAAGTTATAAGCTTTTATACTTTTTGTATTCTTTTTTATTCATATATATATATATATATATATATATATATATATATATATATATATATATATATATATATATATATATATATATATAAGTTTCTTAGTGTTTTGCCCGAATGAAATGAAACTATGGTCATAACTAGTTTATTATATTCAAAACATCACATCAAAACATTAGGGTCTTTGGCCTTTTTTCTCCGTTCTACAGCATATGTTGTAGATGGCCTCCATTTTGCTCCGTGCATTTCTTGAGGCGCAGCACGAAGTTGTCCATGACGTTCTTACAGACCGAATTGGTAATGGCTCTCATCTCCTCCCTGATGGCTTCCTTGAGTTCGGTGATGGTTCTGGGTTTTCCTGCCTAGACTCTGTCCTTAAGATATCCCCAAAGAAAAAAATCTTGGGGGCTTAGGTCCGGGCTATAAGGTGCCCACTCAAAATCAGTCTTGAGACTGATCACTCGGCCTCCTAAGTTCTCTTTCAGCCAATCTCAAGATAGGTTTGATGTGTGAGAACTTGCTCCATCCTACTGAAACCAGAACTTGCTCATGAGCGACGGGTAGATGGTCTGGAGCTCAATCTTGAAGGTTTTGAGAACCCCCACATACCGCTCCTTGGTGACTGTCATTGCTGCGCCAGATTCTTCGATGAAGATTGGCCCGATGATGCCTCTGGCCGAGATTGCAACCCACACCGTGCACTTAAGAGAGTTCAGGGGTTCGGTGGCTTCTTCATTTGGCCTGGAGGAACCTCAGAAGATATTTTTCTTGGAGTTCACCTTTCCATCAAGATGGAAGTGGGCTTCATCTGAAGTCCAAAGGAGGTTAAGGAAACTTGGTGTCTCCTCGATCTTCTCGGGCATCTCGACTGCAATAGCCCTCCTCTGCTTCTTGTCTGAGGTTGTAAGGGTCTGCAGCGTCTGTATTCTGTATGCGTAAGCCCTGATATCGTTCACCAGCACTCTCCTGCAAGTCTCACGGGACATACCGAGGAACTGACTTCGCTTACGCACAGAGCGTTTCGGACTGCTGGAGAGACTCTCTCACTCTTTCGACCAGCTCGGCTGTTCGTTTCTTGGGACGTCCCGAGTTGGACGGTTCTCTCTGGCAGCGTTGAGGTTCTCTACGATCCCATACTTCTCGAAGTTGTCCACCCAGTTCTTAATTCTGCTTTTGAACTGACGCATGAAACTGTCCTGTGTTTTCTTAAACGAGCCCGTATTGTAGTAAAATTTAACACAGTGTATTCTTTGTCCCAGCTCCCACTGAGGTCTTGGTGTACTCACGATCGTTGATTCTGCCATGTCTTCTAAAATAAGGGCAATCGGTAAATAAATAATGGCGATATCGCATAAAGTGTACACGGGGCCCGTTTTTTTTGGACGTATATATATATATGCATGGTATTACTGTTTCATTTATATACACATATATTACACTATTTGTTATATATATATATATATATATATATATATATATATATATATATATATATATATATATATATATAATATTAGGGAGTGTCGACGTTGCCCGGGGGTTGAATGATGATTAAGAACTGCTTCAAACATATTTTTATTGTCATCAAAATCTGCGAAATCGTTCATTTTTCAATCAAATCGATTTATTGCTTGCTATAGTTGGTGATCCATCGCGATGTACTGCAGTGACTTATTCCACAATACATGGTAATCTATATTGCACTGTAGAAAACCTACTGTTGATTTCATATTTTTTTCTATATAATCGCTTGTGTCTACATTTTAAATATCATGTTGCAATCGTGCTTTAAACTTTAACATTAATTTAGCCGTTTTCGAGTACATAAGGAACTCTATCTCTCGCTCTCTCTCTCTATCTCTCTCACACACACACGCACACGGACACAGAGAGAGACAGAGAAAAGGTTCCTTTCATATTGCCTGGTAGTAAAATGCACTTAAATATTATATTTTAATTCATAGAGATTGCGTATATATTATTATAGAGAAAATCCTCTATTGATTTTTACATTGTAGTCAATCAAAAGCATATAACGTCAGTACTATCAGCTAGAATCGAAACTAACACATTTAGCTTTCTCGCGGCATTCCCTATTATCTTAGCCATGCCTATTAAAACCAACAAATAAATGCAGTATCAATGTATATTTGCGCATGCGTAGAGAACACACATTACGTTAAACTACGCTAGCCAAGTTCCAGTTTCTCAATTTTCACCACTCAGCAGCTACTTTTACGACTAAAACCCAAATGAACTTTGTTCTACAAGTCCGAATACCACATATATCAATTTTTAGTCTGTAGACCAAAAATAAACAGAATAGGTTGGTAGAGACCGTTCCGTAGACAGACAATACCACTTTTATATTATATATGTGTGTGCCAACGTGATCATGCTATATATATATATATATATATATATATATATATATATATATATATATATATATATATATATAGTAATTAATTTATAAAATATATATGGCGATTAAGCTACACTGAATATTTGCTTGATAAAATGCATGCCCATTGGCTGATAGGAAGGGGCGCGGTGGATACTAGAAAGCTGATTGGCCAACTAGAAATCCTCAACATATATAAAAACAAGAAGTAACCACAGAATTCGCGCATAAGCCTGACGAATCCTATAGCTGGATGAAACGCAGAATATTCAGTGTAGCTTAATCGCCATATATATTTTATAAATTACTAACTAGCTCTACCTACGTATTGAGCACTTTTGAAGTAAATACTTAAAGTTTACGCATAAATCTATACTTTCGTATATTAAATTTATGTGAATAAATGAAGTAGTTATATATATATATATATATATATATATATATATATATATATATATATATATATATATATATATATATATGTGTGTGTGTGTGTACACCGTGGCGCTCAAAAGAAAGTTAGCACTTGTCATTTATTCAAAAACTGCAGATTTAAACCTAAATTTAATGTAACTGTTTAAAGAACATATATCTCATTTGATTTGCATTTTATTCTCTGTAATTTTACCTGTTCATATTGACATTTAATTGAAGTATCCTAGTGTTTTCTGGTTTGTCCAATCTAGAAATCGGCTACAGATTGAGATGTTACATTAATATTCTAAAGTTACATTTAAATAAGAATTTGTCATTGTGCGGATTTTTTTTTTTTTGCCTTCTCGATTTGAAGTTAATTTGGTGGTTAGGTTCTGGACAAAGCTTTCACCATTATAAACAAAGAATCTGTGTAGACTTCCGAACAACTTAGTTGCTGTGACAGAACTCATACGATTGGCCGGTCCATCATATATAGGGTGAAACGATAAAGATGTAGCCCTTAAGAAAACAACACTACAGTTCTGTTTTAAAGCTTCTATTGAAAAAATCAATTCAGGTAACTTGATTATGCAGTAGAGCTGACATCTATTCAATGTAGCCGCCTTCAGCCTCAATCACCGCCTCAATACGAGTCCGGAACTACCTTTTCTATTAGCGCCGGCGGGAGTTCGGCGAATACTCGGTGAATACTCAGTGGATGGCGGCAATCAAGCTGGCTTTGCTGTTGTGAGAGGTCATGTTGGTGATTTTCTCGACGTATGACCAAACAAAGTCCAGCTGGTTTAGCTTGGGGGAAGAAGGAAGCTAGCTAAAGAAGAGTAGCACTCATTCTGAAACCAAGCTTTGGTCTCTTTGGACTGGTGGGCCGGCGCCGAGTCCTGCTACCACACCCAGGTCTGCTAGCGGCCACCTGATTGCACAAGGGGATCACCACACTCTTCAGCACATTCAAGTAAACTTTGATGTTGAATTTAAAGCCGAATTCGAAGATGTGCGTTGGCATGATGTGGCCCTCACTTGAAACCACACCAAAGACAATAACTGTAACCGGAAAATTTGTTTTCATCACTCTGGGCACGTCCCTATTTTTTTGTAGCAATTCAGCGATGAATTTAATAGTGCTGGCAACGGTCCTGTTTTCATCACTTAGGTCGGTAGAGAGCTTTAGTTCTACAGCGATGCATCTCCAATCTCACTCGATGAACATTGTGTCACTTGATAGAATGCTCCTATTGCTCTTGGGATTTGTACACAACTAGCCCACTCGTAGATGGTCTGCACCGAAAAAAAAACCCAGGTTTCATCAAACGGAAATGGAATCATGTCGTCTTTTCTAGGGCGAATATTTACTCTTCCATCTCTACATTGTTTTCTTCCTGTTGAATTTCAAACATTGTAGTAATATAATCCTCATATCCTAACCTTTTCCACTCACCACTTACAGCACTTCCTGATGAGTGTTTCACGAAAATGAAAATATTCTTACATCATTTTCTGCTTGCAAAAATTATTCCGTTCCGAGATATTTCAGTCTCCCAAGTACGTATTCCATAAAGAATGTAGCAAGCACATTATCTCCCTAACACTTGTCCACTCTCACGCAACTCTTCTACACTGAGTCCTTTATTGTTTGCAAAGATTTATACTTTCAAACTATGATAAAAATATTTGATGAAGTGACTGTCAGTGGGCAAGAAATCCGATTAGTGAGATAGAATGCTATAGCTAAACTTTTTCGACGAGATTTCAAGATTAACTCTCTATGGACATTGTCTGGTTCTTTCTCTGCGCTGGTTAAGATTGCC
>NC_136489.1:112356690-112366690 GCF_053919585.1 Euprymna scolopes | reverse complement strand
AGAAATCAATCTCAAAAACAATCTGAACAATAAATCTCTTTTGTTATGGCTAAGTTTTTGTCAAGGGTAGAAATTATAATTTTTTTTTTTTTTTACACAGTGATCACCACTTATCAAGGCCCGAAAGCCACTCAGGGATAAGGGTTATTGCAAGTACATCACGTTAGTGAGGAGATTTTATGAAGTGTTTAATTAGGGGGGCGGTTCATTAGGAATTTGTTAACATTAGACTTGAAGAGATCCAAGTTGTAGTCCGGAGGGAAGCAGGCAGACGGAACAGAGTTCCACAGGCGTGCAGTTCTAAGAAAGAAGCTTTGCTCATGAAATCCACGTTTTGATTTAAGCACAGATATAGAGTGGGGGAAATTTTTCACAGTGGATTCAGCTAGACGGGTGTTTTTCGTGAAAGTTTGGTGAGGGGGGACCAGGGATTGGAGTTCAGACGAGCACCTGCCATGAAAATAGACAAGTATTCATCCATGATGACATTTTATAGGTATTCTTGCTAAATTTCTTCGAAAGAATTGACGTAAACAATACTTCAACTAAATACGTATATTTCACGCAATAATGACTTTTGTTTCTTCTGACTTTTCCTAAACTAAACATAAAACATCGGTTAGGGTTAGTTTAACATTCTGTAAAAGTACCTTCCGTTTTTTTTTTTGTACTTCTGCAGAGAAGGTAAAAAACCGATAAAAACTGGATATATTTTTCGTGTTTTTATTCAATTTAACATGTTTATTCAGCTCGAAAAGCTGTTTACCGATGTGTTGGAAAATTCAAGATGGCGTCTCACACCCTCTTTAACACCGTAAGTTTGGGAAAAGGTGTTATAAATAAAAAAAACTATACAAAATACTATTAAAAACCCGCCGAATATATGTCAACCTATGTCACGGTAACATATATTGAGCGAGTTTTTAACAGTATTTTAACCGGTTTTTTTATTTATTACACCTTTTTCCAAACTTACCGTGTTAAAGAGAGAATCGGCCGCCATCTTGAATTTTCTAATACATCGGTAAACACTGTATGCTTTTCGAGCTGAATAAACATGTTAAATTGAATAAAAACACGAAAAATATATCCAGTTTGGTAGAAAAGTAACTTATCTTGCTTTTGATAACATTTATTTGTTATATATTTGATTTTTGGCAACTTATTCGAATCTATGTGTACAGTAATACAAACCCGAAATGAATTTAAGACCACGAGTGAAATGAGAAAATGAAGAAAATCACATTTACTGTGTGTGTTTACTGTTTATGTAAGTCAGCGGGTTTGGTTGCCATAACAACGTGACGGTAGTGAACGTGTGTGTGTGCGTGTGTGCGCGTGTGCTTGCTAGTACTACTACTAAGTTTGTAGGAGCATTTGATTTTGTGTAGTTTAGTTTCGTATATGAGTTTCGTATTTTTTTAATTTGTAAATAACAAGTTATTAAAAAATTAAACCCTTCCAAGATGGACAATAAATAAAGCCATAATATTTTATGGTAAAGGAAAGAGCGTAGAAACCATTGTTTTTTAGGAGATGTGATTATTGGATTAACCAATCAGAAATCGTCTGTGGCACACACATCTCTGTTTATATATATATATATATATATATATATATATATATATATATATATATATATATATATATATACCTTATATGTTATAGGTATTTTAGAGACAAATCTCATGAATTTAACACGAGTGTTCAGATTGCTCAATAAAAGAAGAGCAAGATATTATTAATATAAACAAGTTTAGAAGGGCGCGACACTGGACATGCTAATGTTTCGGATGCATTTGAGAATTGGTTTTCGTTTGTGGAAAACAGATTTTTTAAAGTCGACTTTTGGTTTTAGACAATCATCTGTCGGAAACATTAGCATGTCCAGCGTCGCAACCTTGGAAATCTGTTTAATCTGTTAACGCAGGATTTTCTACCCATAAGCAATGGAAAAAATCAACTTCAACACCTCACTTAAGAACATTCCAACCACAAACAAATGGAATTACCAACTCATTCTTTCAATGAAAATAGAGGATCTATTTCGAAGAATGAGATGGAAAGCACATTTTTTCCTCAACAACAGCGAATGAAGGCCATAAGAACTACTATGGTTTTAAAAGCCAGGAATCTGCACCCCACGTGGAACAATTGGATTGCCTCGAGGCGGATCTTGCAAAGATGGTCAGGAATATTACTTTCCGTGAAAGGAAAAATAACTTCCAAAAGGAACTAGATAAAATAGTGAAAAAAATCCAAAACACAAAAGAAATTCTTGTCAAGGCGGATAAAACACACACTTTTTATAAGGTAAGCAGACCTGGATATCTTAAATTATTGGAAAACATATTACTAGTCATTATAAGAAGGCAAATTTTTATTTGGTGGGAAATATAAACTCTGACAGCAAATCTATCACTGATAAACTCGATATTAGCAATAGAGTCAATAAACTAGCAAAAAACAAGCATACATCCTCTTAAAGGACCATAAACAAGATTTCAACAATAAGCCAACCACTAGGCTGATCAAGCCAACTAGACCAGAAATCGGTAAAATCAGTAAAAAAATCTTAGAAAGAATTAACCTCCAGATCAAAAACGCGTATAATCTTAACTGGATCAATACGACTGAGGCTATTAGCTGGTTCTCAAGAATACAAAACAAAGATTAATGTGCCTTCATACAATTTGATATTGCTAACTACTACACATCTATGACTAAAAAGCTTTTCAATGACGCAATAGAATTTGCCTCTCTTCTCACCGATATCTCCAAGGATGAAATCAACATTATAAATAAATGCAGAAACACGGTCCTAATTAGTGGGAACGAGCAATGAATTAAAAATCAAGTGGGACCATTTGACGTTCCGATAAGCTCCTTTGACTCTGCTGAAAGGACAGCTTTAGTGGGACTATACATCCTATATAACCTTACTAAGGACATTGAGGTTGACACGATCGGCCTCTATAGAGACGATGGCATTCTTTTCATAGAAAATGCTGACGGCCTCAAATGTGAAAGAATAAAAAAAATATCATAAGAGAATTTAAGCGAATTAACCTTAAAGTTGAAATTACCACGAACATGAAAATAGTCCACTTCCTAGATGTCACACTCAACCTCAACAAAGGAATTTATGGACCCTATAGGAAAGAGGACAGTAACCTTTTATATGCCCATCCCCTCTCTAACCATCCTAAAACTATAATTAAATATATACATAGATCCATATGTAGAAGAATTAGCTCAAACTCCTCATCCAAAGAAATCTTCAATAAACACAAAGATTTTTACAACAGAGCCCTAGTTAACAGGAGATATAAGGAAACCAAATTAGAATATATTGAACCCTCAAGTAATACAACCACATCTAAAAAAAAACCAAAAATGAAAATCATTTGATTCACTCTTCCGTTCAATCAAATGGTCAAAACCAACTTGGGGAGAAAATTCATTAATCTCATTAAACTACATCCCCCAGCAACATGCTCCACAAAATATGCAACAAAATACCATCAAACTGAGCTACAGTTCCAGCAATAACTTAGAAAAGATAATAATAAACCATAATAATAAAATTTTAAGCAACGACACAGAACACAATTTAGGGAACAGAGTAACAAAAACGTGCAACTGTATTAATAAATCCAAATGCCCCCTTAAGGAAAAATGTCTCACAACCTCTGTAATTTATCAAGTTAATATTAGGACCAAGGAAGACCCCACCACTTGCAAATCCTGCATCGGCCAAACTAGTAATACCTTTAAACAGAGATACACATGTCACAAAAGCTCTTTTCTAAACCCAAATTACAGAGATAAAACATCATTGGCTACATACTACAATGATCTAACGTGTAAAAATTTGACACCTATTATTGACAGGCATATCATAAAAAAAGCAATATCTTGCCAGTCACTAAATTCACCTTGCCTCCTTTGCTTAAACGAAAAACTATTTATCACAAAATTTAAGGATAGGGATAAACTCTTAAATAAGAAACAGGAAACCTCCATAAATTGCAGACATTACAAATCGCATCTGCTCTCTCATTTGCAAATTACTCCCCAATAAATTCAACTCCAACGCAGCCCACGTGTAATATCCGACACCTACACATCTCAACCTCCTCTAGTCTAACATTTACCAAATCCAAAACCACACTTTTCCTGAGTAAAACCATGCAAAAAAAACACACACACATATATATATATATATATATATATATATATATATATATATATATATATATATATACAGACATACGCATATATATATATATATATATATATATATATATATATATACACACACACATGTATATATATACACACATATATACCCATATATATATACACATATATACACATACACATATATATGCACACACATATATACACATATATATATACATACACATATATATATACAGACACACACATATATATACACACATATATACCCATATATATACACATATATACACATACACATATATATGCACACACATATATATACACATATATATACACACATATATATATACATATATATACACATACATAACGACATTCAACAGACCCAGATAAATTCCTAACCCCTTCTTAGATATAAGTATATTAAATTAAAATGAACATAAAAAAGAGAATTTTATGACACAATGACCCTCGAAAGTCCCAGACAACAGATAAACAAGCCTCAGGCTTGTTAAAAATAACATCTGTGTAGCTCTAGCTTTAGGACCAAATCCCCTCAACCCATTAACCTTGCAAACTCTAACCCATAACACCAGAAAAATTAATAAAGACACCGATAAATAAGTGAATAAACAAATACGAAAATAAATAAACAAATTCGCACCCAATTCAACTCTGTTCTCCGCGAAGCTGAACCTCCACCCTTATGACCCGTTAAAAAAGCCTTCTTTTGCTAAAAGTTAATTTTCGCTCTTCATTTAGAATTCCCTTTTCGAACATCCTTATGTTGTTGCCTGAAGAGGTCCCTAGTAAGTAAATACTAGTAGACCGAAACATGCTCATGATTGTGTAGCAACAAAATACTGATTATGTAAAGACAAATTTAAAATGAGTGTGCATATATATATATATATATATATATATATATATATATATATATATATATATATATATATATATAAAGTGCTGCCTAAATACACCAATTTCATATATATATACATACATATATATATTTTCACTACACCGATGAAAACTGAAGGATCGGTCGAAAATTATGTACTTAGAAAAAAAGTTTTTTAATTTTTTTTTCATAATATTATTTTGTATTCCTGCATGTCACCAATTGAAAACGAATAAAGAAAAGTTATAAGTTTTTATACTTTTCGTATTCTTTTTTATTCATATATATATATATATATATATATATATATATATATATATATATATATATATATATATATGAAATTGGTGTATTTAGGCAGCACTTTTTCATTCAACAAACATTATTGAATGCAACGGAGACGCTTTGTTTTATGATTCTTTTTTTTTAATTTTTCGATTTTCCCTTTAATTATTATCTACTACAAAGAGGTTTAGAACATAAAACCTTGTGGTTAGAAACAACTCCTCACCGGCTATAAAAACGTTGGAACAAACCAATGTAGTGCACAAATTCAAATGCTATATGGGAGAATGTAACTCCGAAAATAATACATACATTGAACATACAACGACAACGTTGTGCAGGCGAATAGCCATGCATCTAAATAAAATTAGTTTTATATATAAACATTTTATAAAAGAACATAATTGTCCATCCTCCAACCTTAGAAAGGTCCTGGTTGATAACATAAAATTATACAACATGGAAATAATATTAAAATATTAAAAATTCTTGAAGCGTCATGTATTAGGACCCTTAAACCTTCTATAAATGATATTGCATTCGAGAAAAGCAGTAACGTTCTAAAATGTTTTGCGTAGTTCGTATTGGACGGATTTTGTTAACGGTGTCCACGAACTTGCTGATTTTAATACTCGAATTTTTAATCGACCTAAATTTTTAATCGACTTTTAATCGACTCAATATATTTTAACTTTTTGCCGTTTACTGTATATTTTAGTGTTCACTTTTAATTCTCATTTTCGTTCCTTCAGACTTCAACACCTGATGATGATTCGTTGACGAACCAAAAGCGCTCGTGAGAGCAATAACTATGGAACTTTTATTAATATTTTTGATTTGTATACAAAAAAGATTATACGGAAAATCGAAAAATTAAACAAAAAATCATAAAGCAAAGCTTTTCTGTTGCATTTAATAAGATTTTCTTATATATATATATATATATATATATATATATATATATATATATATATATATAACTATTTCATTTATTCACATAAATTTACTATACGAAAGTATAGATTTATGCGTAAACTTTAAGTATTTACTTCAAAAGTGCTCAATACGTAGGTAGAGCTAGTTAGTAATTTATAAAATATATATGGCGATTAAGCTACACTGAATATTCTGCGTTTCATCCAACTATAGGATTCGTCAGGCTTATGCGCGAATTCTGTCGTTGCTTCTTGTTTTTTTTTTTTTTTTAAAACAAGAAGCAACGACAGAATTCGCGCATAAGCCTGACGAATCCTATAGTTGGATGAAACGCAGAATATTCAGTGTAGCTTAATCGCCATATATATTTTATAAATTACTATATATATATATATATATATATATATATATATATATATATATATATATATATATATATATATATATATATATATATATATATATATAAAGTTATGAATATATATGTATGGGTCCTGGATATGATCTTAAACTATATCCGATGGTCAGGCCCGAGCTTGTGGACTTGGGGAGTGTGTAGCAACACCTTAATTGCCATTGCTCCCAGGTCCACTTAGACCCGGAGTGGCAGTACCTGTTAGGGTCCTTACTATGGGTTAAATAATACCCGACTTGGACCCCCCCCAAATATATTCTATTAAATACTTTTTCTTCCGAATCTCTGGATTCGGCATTAAATAATCTGAAAAGGGTTAATATGCCGCAAAACAAAAACAGCCAAACAACCAAATATATATATATATATATATATATATATATATATATATATATATATATATATTATGTAAAATATATATAATATATATATATATATATATATATTATGTAAAATATATACATATGCATGCATATATGTACGTATTATTTAAAAACTTATATAGTAAGTTATGAATATATATATATGGCAATAAAGCTACACAGAATAGAAAGAGAGTGAGGGAAAGAAAACGACAGATAAAGAAATACAGCAATTATCCATTTCTACAATGATGAGAAAGTATGTTTGAAACACACACATCTGTAGGATTAAGAATATTCCTTAATACTCTCTTCCTTTCCCTCTCACTCTCCATATGCATGTATCTTGTATATATATATATATATATATTATATATGTATTATATATGTATTATATTATATATTATATATATATTATATATAATGTATATGATATAATACATATATAATATATATATAATATATATATATATATATATTACATATATATTATATATATATATATATTATATTAAGAAAAACTGGAAATATATATGAACTGTGACCAATAAAAACTAATCAGTTATTTCGCGAAAATATCATTAAACGCAGAGAAAATGACTTCTCATACAGATATCGCAATAACTCGAAAAGCCTTAGGGATAGCAAGTAATAAACCGAAAAACATCTAAAATCCTACTGTTATAAACATTCTAAATTTCATTATTCATATACTATAGCAACAACATTATAAATAACCCAACATGACGAATAATAAGCCAATAAAATAACCGAGACAGAACCGAGATATAAAAAAAACACACCAAGAATGAAGCAACGAGAAACAGAAATTAGACCTGCCAATAAATTGATTGGTCATATTACAAAAATAACGGTGTATTAATAAAATTGAAGAGTACATACTCATTCTACTCAATCACAGACTCCATAATAAACCAGACCATAAGTGTATCAGATAAAAATATTAACATAAGAATAGATCCATACAAAACAAATAATTAAATTAACAAAAATGCATGATATTTGATAAACAGAATGCTTATAACAACACACAAGAGACTTTTCACGTAACTCTAAGAAGTTACAGCATTTAATCAAGCGCTGGGCAACGCTTGGTAGAAGCATTTAAATGTTTGTTACATATCTATCTATCTATCTATCTATCTATCTATCTATCTATCCAGCGAAGTAAACAACAGATTGAATCGTTGAAAACGAATAGTTGAGCGAGCATGCAGGTGCAGAAAGGGTCAAGTGGTCATGTTGTGACATGTATCAAGCTGGTTGACCGGTCAGGTTGCACCGGAAAGTATCCGAATGGGGTCTGGAAGTAATGTGTCAGAAGTCCCGGTTTGAATAATCTGAGCTAATTGTGGTGAGTTGGTTTGGAGACGCACAAGAAACAAAATGGATTAACCAGGTCTCCTCATAATGGAGGCGACGGTTTCCAAATGGATGCAGAGAAAACACAAGCTAAGATTCCCTCCAGTTCTGCTGTGACGAGATGCATGGAAGTGAATAAAGAATATATATAACAAACATACATCGTCTTGTGTCTGCCTTGAACCGTTTCCTTTAAATAGAACCCAGCTCCCCAAGACGTTGACGAATACCCCAGAAAGGAGCAGCAGAAACTAGTATATCGTCATTTTACGTGTATTATATGTTCTGAAACGCACACACACAAAAACTAGAAAGGTCACTGGCCGTTAAGGCATTTAGGAGACGTGGGCAATAGTCCGCTAAATACACCGTATAATAATACACAGTCAAATACTTAGTTAGATAACGCACACGCATAATATGATACAACGAAGCTGAACTGCAAGCTGTCAGTGCAGATGGAACTATAAAATTGTCGCTCTAAAAAGACGACATGATTCCATTTCCGTTTGATCAAAACCGGTTTTGGTTTTTTGGTGCAGACCATCTACTAGTTGGCCAGTTGTGTACAAATCCCAAGATCGATAAGAGCCATAATGTTCCACGCGCGAGATCGGAGATGCGCCGCTGTACAACTCATGTTCTCTACCGATCAAAGTTGCGAGAACATGACCATTGCCACCACACTCAAAATGCATCGATGGATTGCTAGATATAACAGTGACACTTTCATTTAGAGCTAAACATAGGGACTCCTCTATAAATGTTGCGATTGTGATAGTGTTGCTCGTAGGATGCTATGTAGCATTTTAATATCACGACTGAATGTATCTAAAATGGTGTCTGAAAGCTACATAAGATAGTGGCTATTAGCCTAGATTATTGAATTTGTATGTGGCATCTGTTTTTGCAAACCTACGGTGTTTGGTCCAGAGGGGAGTTTTCATTTTATTATATATGGAGATATGATATAACATATATAATTTTAATAAAAATCCATAACATAATTTTGTACTCTATAAAAGGTAAAAAAAAAAAAATTAGAGACTAACTATACACACATATCTCCGTGTGTATTCTGTTTGCACACACGTAAACGCGCGCGGCGTCAATTACTTAATGTTTACTTAATCAAGGTTCTCGTACACGCTGAACTCTGAATCCTTACCAACCCATACGTTTTTTTTATTCACACACATGCTAACGCATAAACGCTGAAATAAAAATGTTTAGTGATTTCGTTTACGCAAACGTTCTCGAACACACTGAATTTTGAATCTGAACCAGCCCTTTGAATTTAATTTGTCTTAAAAAGTTGTCAAATACAAGATAGACATATTTTGTCATTCTTAATTTTGATTTTTTACAGGAGTTTGGTTCGCTTGTCTAATTAGAATCTTCAATGATGTCGTGCTGGTGGATCTCATTTTGAATTTTTGATTTCCTGATTAAATAATTTCAATTTTTTTTTTGGGGGGGGGGGGGGGGTTATGATAAAGGACAAAAACACAA
>NC_136489.1:112339190-112351690 GCF_053919585.1 Euprymna scolopes | reverse complement strand
CGCTCTTCGTAACAGTGCTCTAGCCATCAGCTTGTTTACAAACAAATGATATATATATATATATATATATATATATATATATATATATATATATATATATATATATTATTTTTAAAATATATTACATTTCAAAAATTGTATTTTAAAAATAATATATATACCGCTCCCCATGTGGGGGTACCAAATTGGTTAAAGGGAAAATTATTCCCAACTCGCATTTAGGTAAAAATGCACTTTCGTAAATAATTGAATTCATTCTAAACATATCGCTAAAACCAAAACAAACAACATCTCTCTCTCTCTCTCTCTCTCTCTCTCTCTCTCTCTCTATATATATATATATATATATATATATATATATATATCTCTCTCTCTCTCTCTCTCTCTCTCTCTCTCTCTCTATATATATATATATATATATATATATATATATATATAGAGAGAGAGAGAGAGAGAGAGAGCTAGGATATATATATATATATATATATATATATATATAGAGAGAGAGAGAGAGAGAGAGAGAGAGAGGGGAGAGGAAGGAAGGAAGAGACATGATAGAAGTAAGTAGAGTCCCCTTACGAAACCAATTCATACGTGATTAAATTTTCGTCTTCCGTTATCGACGGCAGAACACTGGGTTGCAGAATCATAAAATAAGATTGAATAATCGACATTTTATATTAATTAATATTTATTGTATTTCAGATATGCATATATATATATATATATATATATATATATATATATATATATATATATCAACAATAAGTATGACACGACTCAGAACCATTTAAATTATCGCAGTTTTAGAGGAACTTTGAAGATGGCTTAGTCAGCAACGAGCCTCAGGATCTTATTTCCATCGATAACCAAGTGATCGTGTAATATGACAACGAGGGAAAATAATCGAAATTATCTTCATCTTCATCACAACCATGTTACAGTAACCGTGATTTATATTGAAGACATTTATTTAATTATTTTAGTTTTTTTTTTTATAGGACTTTGTAAGGAAAGTGTTTATGTCGATTAATTCAAACTGAATATAACTCAACCCGTGGAATATGCTAACAAGTATTTTGTATGATCAAACATTTAGGAAAACACGACACGTAAAGAAATGTTGCTTATGCTATGACTACGAAAATGGATGCATAAAAATAGAAAATGAATGACTAATAACGGTTGTCGTAGAAAAACAGTCACAACACGGTTGAGAAACGGACTGTCCTTGTTGCGTAAAAGAAGGGAAGATGACACTTCATAACGGCGTTTTACTGGTTGTCGTCCAATTCGTTAGACACCCATTTATCACATGTTTTTGCCTTTAAGTGCACCTCAAGTGGTTAGAAATCGTAACGTTTTTCAGAAGCATGTTCTCGAACAGTTGTGCGTGGATTGTCTTTGACTAAAGCTCTTAATTGATCATCATCAACATCCGATGGCCGACCACTACGCCCATCATCTTCAAGCCTCTGGTGGCTGCCACGAAATTTCTTAAAGCACCATTGTACTGTGCGTTCAGTAGTTGTTCCTTGGCCAAATGCTTCGTTGGTATCGCGAGCTGTTTCAGCAGCTTTCCGTCCTAGCTTGAATTGAAATAAGAAACTTGTGCAAATTTGCTTATTTTCATCTTGTATTCAACGTTCTGCAAAGAAGAAATAATTGTTTTAAGACGATTGTAATTTAAATAATTAGATAGAGCCAGAAACGCTGTCTAGAATGATATACAAAGTCAATGAATACTTATTTGAAAATACATCATTTGAAATCAAAATTGAAAATTCCGCAAGAACTTTTGTTATATAGGGGTGGTGGTGTTCATTTTGGGGACATATATAACGGGAACTCAAAGCAAATGATAAGAAAGGGACATTTATAACAGACTGAGATGATTCCTGGGGACTTCATATTAATGCGGACTCGGAGATATGATGCAACAGTTCTTAACACATATAGAGGGGAAGAGATACTTCATTTATGATGGAGAAGACACATTACTTGTAAGGAGGTTATACAAGAGTTTGTTTATAGGTGAATATACAAAACACATTTACCTTTTCGGTTGTGAAGACGACACGAAGACAACACAGTTACAAAATTATTGATGATTTCTTTATTCCTCAACCGGCCGATTGATGATGTCAGGTATTCAAGCCTTTTTGACCACATGGTCTATTCTTCTCCCTTCGCCTCCAAGGGGCTCCCAGCTGACTCTCACTGTGTGTGATCTGCTCCGATCACTGATCCTCTCTAACTTCGAACCCTCGATTCATATATTGAGAAATCTCCCTTGTTTATGACGTCAGAAGTGTGGTTTCCAACGTGACTAACTTTCACGTGGCTTTACACATGTCTCTCCAAACACACTTTTGGCAAACACAGAATTCCCAATTCTGATTGTTTAATATCTAACCTATTTTTAAACAATATTTTTAACTCGCATTGTCCATTCTTTTAACTGGCATATTTAATATCCAGTTATTCTAAAAGAATGGACAATCGCTTTTTTCCTACATGAATAATATTTAGCTATTTCTAAAAGAATTAAAAAATGGACTGCATTCCTAAGATTTCAATTATCCATTATCTTTAACACTTGTCTACAGGGTTCGATTCTAACCTTTTTCTAATATCATTTTCATTTATTTCGTCTGCCTTCTTACTTACATGAGAAGGGGACAACCCTTCTTATCTAACACCTAATAAAAGAATTTACAATTTCAAAAGTTCTAAAATATGTAGGTAGGTATAAACTTAAAATGGTTATCATTTGGTAACTATTATTTGTTGTTTTCCCCATTTCTGCATTGTTAAATATGCTACTCTTTTTCCAGCGTTGAATGTTTTTACTGCCGGATGCAAGGTTATTTTTGTGTGTGGGCGTTTTTATTTCTGCAATTATAAAACGCACGCATACACACGCATACACACGCATACACATAAAAAGAAGTGAATTATATTTCGAGAATTGTTTTATTAAGTGGTTTATTTCTAGATGGTCTTGTGTTTTGAATGAACGCAAATGAAACAAGTTGTTATTATGTCTTGTAAGGGCGCGGACATAGCAATTTTCTGCATGCATATTTTCCAAAGGAAAATGGTTTCGTTGAATGGCATTCCTGCTAATTATCGATTTTCTACCTGCTGTCCTGTTATTATTTTTGTACACAGACATGAAAGAGGTAAATAGAAACCACAGAAAAGTATTTCGTATTTTTAAAGTTTCTTCTTCCTTCTTCGACCATCAGCACTCGGAACCGTGCAAAGTACGAGTAATGTTTGGAAACCTTGATACTGTATACTAATTAGCTTGTTTGTGTGTTTCAGATATGAAAATATCTATCATATATTACCTTTCATGTAAAACATTAACCAAAGAACCAATAGTATCCGCAGTTTCATAGGAACCGTATTGTAGGTTAATAGGGTCTTGAAAAGATTAAAAAAAAACATATATGTAATTTGATTGGGCTCCTCTTTTCTCTCTAAAACCTTTCTCTCTCTCTCTCTCTCTCTCTCTCTCTCTCTCTCAGACATGTTGTTAGTCCCAGTCTTTTCTATAAATACTATTTTGGCAAGTAGTCTTCATAATTGTCTGATCTATTGCATGCTTCTTTTGCTCAGGCTCGTTTGACACTTGGATCTAGTGGTCTCCATTAATTAACGGTTTTGATATCTCATTATAATACAGCTTCCTATTCCAATAGCTTCCTTCCAAAAACAGCAAACATATGGAAATTTTTTTTCCTCATTCCTATAACATTGCTTTTTTTTACAGACTAAAGTTAATGTGCGTCCCCTGCCTTTTCGATAATCATCTTTCGTTTTTATTATCTCATTAGCTAGACGCTCGACGTCGTACAATACGCTTAAACATGATATTTTAATTTATGTAGATTACGTATATATTATTATAGAATCAATCCTCTATTGATTATTACAAATGACGAGAAATAATTTGCCCGGTAGATTTATTCACACAAAAAAAAAAAAAAAAAATAAATAAATAAAATAAATAAATAAAATAAAATAAAAAATAATAATAAATAAAATAAAATAATAATAATAATGAAATAAAAAATAAAAAACCATAAATAAAAATTAATAATAATGAAAATATCGTTCATCAAATTCCGCCAGTGTTTGCTTACAATATCACGTCAGCTGATATTTGGGTTGACACTCTTTAAAATTATCTTTCTTTTCTCACACATAAAAAAGAAGGAATTTTTACAAGAAAATATTTTACGTTACACCGGCCAAAGTTACATCGGTGTAACGTAAAATATTCCCCTGTAAAAATTCTTTTTTTATTTATAAGAGAAAAAAGACTTTTTTAAGATCGCATTTTTTTCTATTTTCGATACTTATCGGATGTATTTCTGTACAATATCTAAGAACACTGCCAAAGTATAAATTACCTTTATGTGAAATTTGCAAAAGGTAGGCTTAGTCGTTTCGGAATCTATAAGGAAGCCACTCACACACACAAAGTCACTATTATATACTAGATTAAATCAAGAGGCAAATAGAAAATTCGCAGCAACAAATTCACTTAAAACCAGCTTCAATTATAGCCTCTTAATCAGCTTAAAATATCTACCAACAGACAACAAAACATCTCTAATCGTAATTGTTGTTGTTCCAGGTTATACAACGTAACATTTAGTCAATATGCCACGACTTTCTCTTAGTGATCGTCAGGAGCTCATTAATCTCCACCTTTCTGGTTTATCCAATCGACAAATCGGTCGCAGATTGAAATGTAATGAGAAAACGGTACGGAAGACTGTGCGAAAGCACCAAAATACCGGCAGTGTTCGTGATGCCCCTAAATCACGTTGTGCTAGAGTTATTTCTAACAGGGAAGACAATGCTATCAAGATCCGCAACCTAAGAAACAGATTTGAAACGGCTCCCCAAAGCCAACAACAGCACACTCTTGTTAAAAAGTGCACTCTTTCTACTGTCAAGAACAGATTAAAGGAACTTAATTTGCGAGAATATGTTGCAAGACGCAAGCCAATGATTTCTTAATTTTATTTTTATTTCGGACTATTAGTCTCATCTTTATTAGTTGTTGTTTTTTTTAATCTTTTTATTGGTTCACAACGTTTCGGCCAACTTCCTCTGGCCTTCGTCAGGTGGTAACCGCGACGGATAGGAACTTCGAATCTCCTAACTGCATTCTCAGCCATCACTGCCATCCGTAGTTGTAGTCGTCTCACCACATTTTTGACCAATTACCTCTGGCACGCTTTGGGTGGGATTGAAACCGCTATCTTCAGACAATGTTCATCTGGAACCGTAGAGATTCAACGTCTCTATCAACTGCGCCACGGGCCCCGAAGGGCGATCAAGGTTGGATTCTTTGATCTTATAAATCCACATTTATTTATTATCTGATCTTCCATAGTCGGGTCCGTACCGATTGGTATATATATATATTATTCCTTAATTGGAAATTTATTTTGAGATGAGCATTATATGTTAATTTTATTTTTATTTCGGACTATTAGTCTCATCTTTATTAGTTGTTGTTTTTTTAAATCTTTTTATTGGTTCACAACGTTTCGGCCAACTTCCTCTGGCCTTCGTCAGGTGATAACCGCGACGGATAGGAACTTCGAATCTCCTAACTGCATTCTCAGCCATCACTGCCATCCGTAGTTGTTGTCGTCTCACCACATTTTTGACCAATTACCTCTGGCACGCTTTGGGTGGGATTGAAACCGCTATCTTCAGACAATGTTCATCTGGAACCGTAGAGATTCAACGTCTCTATCAACTGCGAAGGCCAGAGGAAGTTGGTCGAAACGTTGTGAACCAATAAAAAGATTAAAAAAAAAACAACAACTAATAAAGATGAGACTAATAGTCCGAAATAAAAAAAAAAAAAAATAAAATAAAATAAAATTAACATATAATGCTCATCTCAAAATAAATCTCCAATTAAGGAATAATATATATATATATACCAATGATTTCTGTAAAGAACAGAAAGCGCCGTCTGGACTTCGTCAGATACAATGAAGATCATGACTCTTCATATTGGTCAAAAGTGCTTTTTAGCGACGAAAGCAAGTTCAATAGGCTAGGCAGTGATGTTAGGCATTACGCCAGTCGGAGGAAAGACGAAGAATTTAATCCTAGGTGCTCAGTTTCAACGCTGAAAGGTGGTAGAGATTCAGTTTTGGCGTGGAGCATTATTAGTACCAATGGTCCAGGGCCTAGAGTTCGCTTGCAAGGTCGAAATTATTCGATCAAGTACATTAATATGTTGTCTGAGCATTTTCTACCATATTTTGGCCGGAATTTGGATGATAATCCCATCTTCATGAAGGATAATGCTTCCATTCACACAGCTGACAATGTCAAGAGGTTTCAGGAAGAGGATGCTATTTCGTGTTTGTATTGACCTGCCCAATCTCCAGACCTCAATCCTATCGAAAACGTATGGCATTACATCAAGCAACAGATACACAATGATAAAATTTCTATGCTACTAAATATTAACTAGTTCATTGTGTTCCTGTTGTATTTGTGTTGCATTAATGTCCTAAAGTTACATTTAATTTTTTTCCATTGTGCGGATTTTATTTTTGCCTCTTCAATTTGAAGTTATTTTTTTAAATTAACGTGAACACTAGAATATTTGAATTAAAAGTTAAATATGAACAAGTAAAATTATAGAAGAAGAAAAGGCGATCAAATGAAGTATAGTTTGTTTAAACAGTTTCATTAAATTTAGCTAAATTTGCAGTTTTTGAAAAAATTACAAGTGCGGACTTTGTTTTTGCCGCCGATATATATATTATATAGTTTTCAATGAAAATTTGTGAAATTTAGCACGTTATATGGCCACACTAACACAAGCGCAGATCTAAAATTTTAAGCTAATCTGCACAGTAATAAACAATTGGCAGCCATTTTGGTAATGTGCATTTTTTTTCAGCGTTCGAACTTTATATGCAAACCAATGCTAAAATATGGTGAAGTGCTAAAGATCATCGAAACATTGATTATTCTAGAAATTTGTACATTGCGAACAACTTTAATAAAGAACAAACAACTTCAATATGGTTTCATAGTACAATCAATATCTTGTATTATTGCCATTTTTTATTGACAAGAGAAAAAAGCCTTTGGTCCATTGAAGATGTCAAACTTTCAATTTCATCTGATGAAATGTCTTTGGCAGCAGTCAGAATAGCATTCCAGAGGTCATCCTTGGAGTTGTATTGCCTTCCCCCGGAGTAAATATTTTGTTTCAAGATGTTCCACAGATTTTTGATGGGATTTAAATCTGGAGAACAGGCTGGCCATCGCATTATTTTTCCATGTCTGGCAAAAACTCTCTTCAAATATTCAGCGGCTATCCTTGCAGAATGAGACGGTGCATTATCATGCATGAAGACCATCTTTTTGCGGAATGCTAAATTCTTCTTCTTGAACCAGGGTTCCAAGTGTTCCTTAATGAAGTCAATGTAGGAGGTGGTGGTGTGATGTTCTGGGCTGCAATCATTGGCAATGAGCTGGTAGGACCATTCAGAGTCGAAGATGGAGTGAAAATTACCTCAATTTGGTGGTCAGAAGTGGACGTGACTTTACATATCTTAAAGAGAAGGACTGAGAGAAATAGGCAGTCGCTTAGAATTTAGAGAATGATTTAAAATTAATGGAATACTAAAGAGTGATAGGATATCAAAAATCCAGAGTACGGCCGCTAAGAGGAGAGAAGGCAACGTCAGCATCGCAATAAATTTTTATTTTTATTTTTTAATTTGACAATTTCTTCGTTTCCCTGGACTGTTGAAAAAGATTTATTGCAGGATCTGATATTTAGATTTTCTTTCAAAGTGATCGTAAATTGTGTCTATTTATTTTTTGCGTACCTGTATTATAATTATATTAGGTGTAATGTCTTGAGGATATCTCTTGTTTATACATATGACTGACGGGCATATTCTCATAATGAGTATGAGTACATTATGATCTATCCATGCGACTCTAATTAATTATTTTGTTATATATTTCTTAGTTTTATTTTGGTTCATGATGTTGGTTGATGCATCATCGATGGTAATTTCTTCACGGCCTTCAAATCTGTTTTTTCTTTACTCCAAAGTCGTTGGTGCGCCTATTTTATTATCCATGTTTTTTTTTTTTAATTTATTTTTTATGCTTTATATTGTCCATTCGCTTCGCTGGACGTATTGGGATTTTCTGATATTTGTTTATTTTGTGGGGTATTTCTGAAGGCATTGTTATTTATATTTGTTAGTTTGTGTTAAATTTTCGGCTTCAGGTTTCTTTCTTATTTATTTGCTAATTCTTCTGGAGTTTCTGACAAAACCTTGGCTAAGGCGACCGTTCGCATGAACTGAATTGTAAGTTCAGTCCGGTTGATCTGGTTTATCTTTTGAGTTTCATTGAAATATGATTTCGTCCGAGGATAAAACTTCCGGCTTGACGGAAGGACTCATATCTTTTGTGTTTAATCGTTGCTATTGGCCATTTTCTTTTATTCATATACATATCGCATAGTTATGGAAGGCGTGATAGTTCCCATGCCAATTTTAGAATTCGTCTTCAGTATGGGATGGGTATTCTTTATACTTCAACAAAATTCTTATCCATTGCATGCAGGTATATATATATATATATATATATATATATATATATATATATATATATATATATATATTTATATATATATATTATATATATATATATGCATACAGACGCAAACACATTTAAACGGTGGTGCGATAAAAGTGTCGCCCTACAGAAAACAACATTACAGTTTTATTTTAAAACTTTCAGGTAACTTGATCATGTTGTAGAGCTAACATCTATTCAATGTAGCCGCCTTTAGCCTCAATCACCGCCTCGATACAGGCCCGGAACTGGGAGCTGTAAAATAAAGCACTCAAGTGTTACGTGTCCTATTCTTGGTTATGATGTCAATAAATTCAACTGCAGCACCCGTTATTCTGTTGTCAAAAATTCGACATTAAGGTTCGACATTCTGCTGTCCAAACTCTCAACTTCAAAATGCGCCTAACTGCTCACAAGTCTAAACTTCCCTGTGTCTTAAATCTCATTTGCGTATTACGTGACAGACTTGAAAACTTGTAGCCATATAAAAAGAACAGTGGCCACTATTTTTCTTTCTTCTTCATTCTTTTTGGCTGTCCAAAAACAGGTTTGTAGTAATTTTAAACATTTTATCTTTAGTAATATTTCCGACCACATATTCCAAGACAAATTAAGATCCTCCAAACATGATCAACGATCTGGTTCATATGCTGAATGGTGCAAACTAAATCATTTAATCACACGCCCCACTCTCGATCCTTTGGATCACTCCTAGTACGTAGTCATGCCGATAGACAGCCCCCCCCCTCAGAAGCTACTGCATTGTTCAGAATCCATACACCAAATTGCCCTAGTACTTTGCACTTGCTTATAGGACGGTCTCCTTAGTGAGTAATTCAAGATTTGCGTCCCTGACTATCAGGCAGATAACGTCTGCCCAGTAAAACGTTTACCTCCAGCACCCTTATTAGTGACATGGTTACAAGGATGGAAATAGAAACAGAAAATTTCCGACATTTAAGGTGGCTGCTGACGCAAAAATTATGCCGAGCTAGAAAACAACGTTTTCTTCTCTCTTTGTCAGAAAAATCACTCGTTTTAAACTTAGTAGAGAAGCGAAAATTACGTCAGCTGCCAACAATACATCCGCAATACATTACCTGCTCTCCAGTAAAAAAATTATAATAATAATCAGTATTCTACTTAATATTAGTTCAATTGACCTATATAGGAAAAAGCATTGCGATAGGTTCCTCTCTCACTCACTGAAATAAAGAAAGAATTCAGTTGAGCAACTCGGCTAATTTCCTCTAATCATTCCTGACTTTGACTGGAAATTGTCTACCCCTGTGGCTAACATTCGACGCTAGACGGCGCATTTAATAGTGTGACTATTTAAAAAGTATACAAAATGGAATGGCATCGGCAGTTTTTTTTGAAAAAGAATGTGGGCAGATGTTGATTCAAAATTGGAGAATGCGTTTATTTTGAGGAAAGAGAGCAAGTGCATCACAAACCACAGATTGGTAATAAATTCCAATAATAAATTTTAACAATTGTATTTGGCGGGTGACGGGTGGCAAGTGTTGAAAGAAAAACAATCGAGCAATGAACACATGTGGCACAAATATTACATTTAACTTTAACTCAAATTAATCACTCATTTATTTTAGAATCCATAAACGTCGTAGTATTTTTTGATTTTGCTGATCTTTTCTTTCGAATCAGAAGAATTAACCCAGCTATGAAGAGTAACTGAATCAGTTCGCATCTTAATTTTTTTCAAATGCCAGGTTCACACCTTTTATTGTTGCTTCCAACTCAGCGACATTGATGTGATTATAATCACATTTCTTTCTCAGCCATGCTGAATCCTCGACTATCACATCATCAATTTTAACATACGCCAGTGGGCATGCTACTTGCATCAGACTATAAAATGCCTTTGTCTAATTTGTAAACATGCCACCTTCCTCGAACCGGGTCTCTTCCACAACTTCTCATAACACACCAACTGTCTCGCTAGCCACCATATCTTCCTAGCCAGTTCCGCCTGCTATTCTTTTCAAATAGCTGCAAGTGGTTCTAATCCATCCAGATATCGGGTAGTGACTCACCAGTTTTCCACTGGCTGAAAACAGTTCACGCCTGCTCATTTTATCATGTATGTCTCCTAAATATCAATTTTCCTGAGCTGCCCGTATTGAGCCGATGACCCAACGCTGTTCCTTCCTTAATAACTCTGGCGGTTTTGCTGCTAGTCAAAACTTGTCAAGATGGCACAAAAGTTTCGCTGTTGGCACTATTATTTCATTAATCAAAATGTCGTCTATCTACGAATCTGTGCTCTCTCTGATGAGGTCCTCTTTTCGAATTTTTTTGCCATAATTTTTGGGATAACATTTAACCCAAACCCTAATCTGGTCAGACAATAGATCTTTCCTTCATACCAGACCAATTGGAAATTTCATAAATCCCTTGTAATATGAATTTGTAAATATGCGGATTTTAAATGCACGATCTTTGTTGCCTTTATCACCCGCCTCCACTTTCTCATAGTTTCTCAGCAGACATCAATTGCGTCGAAAACAGAAAAATACACAATATACTTATTTAGTCGAGAACTGGTTTGACTTTGTTCCTTTTGGGTTGTTTCACTCTCATTATGGGAAGGGTTCCTGTCTTTACATCTTAATACCAAGGTACTAGAATTCCTTCCCCTTTTTTCAGTAAGCTTCGTACAATAATGATCAACATTGTTCTTTAATGTTGGAGGTTCTAAAGTTCATTTCCAGTCAACTGTCTAGCTGATTCCATCAAATTTCGCCCTGCAGTTTTTGTCCATCTCCGATTGGAATTTTTCTTTTTTTTCCTCTCGGTTTAGGTGTACACTTGTAGCATAATCTCCTCCTCTATTCCCCTTGCGTTACCATTTTCATCGACAATAACTCCCTCAAAATGGCGGATAATATCCATCCCCACTATAATATCGACACCATCAATCATATTTTCCAGCACAATTGCTTCGGTCTTCAGCAGTCATCCATGTATTTTCAATGGTACAGTATTAATTCCTCTGCATGCAACCTTTTGTCCACCCACTGCTATTATAGTACTTGTGCCCCTATATTCACTTGAAAGACCTGATCGAATTAGTGTGGCAACACAGCCAGTGTCGATGAGGGCCCTAACTTGGATAACATTTACTAACAGTCCTGATGTTGGTAGTGATCTATAACCGCCGACGCATCGGTTGCACAATTTTCGTTTCCCTACGGGCAGTATCGCTACATCCATAACAAGTTATCATACGCGGTTCGTTACAATACTTTGCCATATTAGGGCCCTTACAATTATAGCATTCGCCACTAAACGGTTTCCTTATCCTGGATCTTTTATCAACCTGTCTAGGTTATCTTTTCAGTTTTCATTTCGCAACTACTGCCAATTTCGGGGCCCGTGTAGCCGTGAGCACCCTGGTAGTTAAAATCAGTTCGCTAATCGGACACTCTTTCACATTTGGTAACTGCTGTAGTGCCACAGAAATATTTTCCGAGAATCCACTCACAAAAGTGAGCCTCACAAACTGCTCATGTCCCGCTCCCTCAAATCCGGCCAATTCTGCCAACCTTTGTATATTGGTCACATATACATCTACTGCTTCACCCGCCCACTGCATTCCCACCAGGTTTGCAAAGACGGAAAAAAATTCTTTCGGTGAACGCAGCATTTAGTATAGATTCTATTTTCTCTGCATCTTGTTTATCTTCTGTTAACTGGAGATACAATGCTAAAGGGTCACCTCCCAAAAACAACGACAGCTTGCAATACCATAAATCTTTTGCAACTTCCATACTAGCTTAACTTTACGCAAGGCCACTAAACGTTTTTAGCAT